>NC_056737.1:669251026-669528526 GCF_019279795.1 Protopterus annectens
AGAGGAAGAGGAGGACGAAGTGGAATCAGGGGGCAAAAGGCCCGCAAGGATAAGCTTCGTCCTCCTATCCCTCAAAGCCCTGGGGTTGAAGGCTGCACAAATAGTGCAGCCCGAAGAAAGGTGATCAACCCCCAGGCAAATAACGCACAGAGTGTGGCCATCCGCTGGGGACAGCTTATGGCCACACTCGGAGCATTTAGAAAACACAGCTTTTTGGCCTTCAGACATATTAGAGAGGAAAAGAGTACAGGCACACACGCACACACCTTCACACATGCAGAGGGGGGAGGGGAATAAACTTAACTAACCACAAAGTTTAAAATTACCCACAAAAAGCTAAGGGAGTTAGAAGGGAGTTCACACACACAAAGAGAAATTCTGACAGAAAAAGTATATATAAAAGCCTAAACTCACAATACCACGCTTGGACCTCCTTCTAAGAAGCTTACAGAAGCCGCGGCAAACGAGATCTGGGGGTTAGAGGGAGGTGGCAGGGCATTATGGGTTGGGGAGGAGCTTGGAACTCGGATCTTTTAACTAGGAAGCTGTCGGCTCGGATCCAAATCGGATCCGATACCCACAGGTTGCGGATCAAATTAAGTTAACTACTTCAGATCAGGTTATTGTAAATCCACAGTTGAAAAGTTAAGCACTTTTGTCCAAAAGTGAAGTGCAGTAGTTAAATGTAATCCCTAAGGGATTTTATTTGGTTTCTGAAAAAGTCCATTAAGCTTGTTTAGACAAAAGTGCTTAACCTTTCAACTCTGGATTTACAACTAACTGTATTAACTACTAGTTTTGGTTTCTGTTTCCTGACTCTGCACCTTTTGTAGTTATTGTTGTGGTGGAGTTTTGTCCTACCATTTGTGTTACTGGTCATGTTTGGCAAGTCTTGCATGTATCTGCAGTCAATACCAGTGATCTCAGACTAACCTCTCACCAAACATTTTACAGCTGAAATTACCTTTCAGCTTGGTGATTTAACTCATCTGGTTGATCTACTGACTCAAGTGGGGATGGACAGGAGTTCGTAAGTTGTTTGTGAACAGGATGTTGGTATGGGCATTTTTTTTCCCTACACAACTTACCTCAAGGTTTGACTTTAATGACCGAAGGGCATCTTGGTAGCTCTCATAGCATTTCCGACGACTGTGGAGGTGCCTTAAACCAAGGTACTGTTTGTAAAGAGTACAGTTACTAACAAGTTGCCCGTTTCAGCTGACAGTGTACCTAATAATAATGTGGCCATAGATTTACACAGTGTTACTGGCCCCAGTACAAGAAACTGTTTGAACAGTATTAATAATCTCGGGGACTCTTCATAAAAGGGAAGGGGTGATTACTTTTTTGATGTAAATAACTGTTTTTAAAAGTCTTCTTCCTATGAATACGGCTTTCAAATTAATTTAATTCATCATTCCATCTTAATGTGACATCCAAAATTCCTGTTCACAACTAGTGGTGTAATACCTGATGGCCTCTCTTGACATTCTTCCTTGTCTACAATTTCTCACGATTTGGAAAGGAAATTACTGAAGTTCCAATCACTACAAACTGAGAATTATTACTTTTTAGAATGCATAAAACTTGGAATTGTCCCGCAAGGGTTATGAACATATAAATTACCAAACAGGATAACAGCGGACTCACAATTTTATTATGACTTTATTATAATGTTCCATAGGCATGGTTTAGAGATTATGAATCTGTTGATTAAATGTAATGAATATCTGTAGGCACTAAATGAGGAGGGGCATGAGTTGAATATAATTACGGATGATTTTTTTTTTTTGTTTACAGTACATCAGCATGAATAACACTCTACTCATCTACATTAGTAAAAACAACGTGTTAAGATTAGATAAATGAAAAGTGGGAAGATCACAAGCGACATTTAACATTATAAAACCAAGACAAAATATCCTATGAATAAAGCTAAAAAGGGACAAGTTCCTTCAAAAGGTTCAGTACAGAAATTAGCTAAAGCTGAACAGATTTTTGACCCTACCCCTAATGAAGATGTTTCAAACATACAAGTGGATAGTCAGAATAATGGTTTTGAAGTCCCTTTAGGACCACCAAGTCAGAGAGGCTGACAAACTAGACAAACGGGGGGGGGGGGGGGGTGATAGGCTATCAAAACAATTATAGAATATAGAAATTATAGAAGACTAAATATGAATGTGGGGGGTTATCAAGCTTCATACCACTTTTACAGGGAAAGAAACTGTGGCAGGGGCAGATGAAAGTATTAAATGACATCATTAACTTCTGATTTTGATGACATCTTGAATAGCTGTAAAGGTCACAATACTTTTAATTATAGCGACATTACCCTAACACCAGTACATTGTTCTCCATTTTCTAAAGGTTTAACTTTTGTTCCCAAAAAAACTTTTTGTGTAGTAAACACCTTGAAAGAGCTTAAGTGATTTACAAGGAAGTTGAATTTGTCCATTGTTTGATAACAGACAGGAATTTGAAATTAGTGATGGACCTATATTTCACAGAAAGAATTGTTTTAACCCCCTACATGTACTCCTTAGTTCAAGCATTCAAGAATGCCTGCGAAACAGACATTTAAAAAATACAGTACAGCTTTAAAGTGCCATTTGTTATACCTTTCTGTGGAAGAAAAATAAATATTTAGCCATTTATATGACAATAAGACTTTACATTTTATGAAACCCATCAAGGAAAGAGGCATGGTTATTTTTGATGTTACTTATTCATCAATAATGTTTGATTTACTGCAGGGCACCGCAACTTAATTGTCTGCGTCTAGAAATGAAGATAACATTGCATATAGAGAAACTGATTTATACTCTGTGGATTCTTTACTGCAACGAATGATTGGTTATGATCTGCTAGAATTTAAAAAAATCCCCACACCTATTATTACACCATTAAGACCTACTGTGTCAGCCCAGTGTTCTAAGACAAATTCTCTGGCAGTTTTTGTTGAGAGGTTAAAAGTGCTCTTAATTTGGTACCCCATATTTTAATAGATTCCTGGCACTTTCAACAAAGAATGTAAGACAGTTATGGGATCCCATTATTGTTTTTTTGACTACAGATGTGGCTGACCTTTTTACTTGCATACCTCAAAGTACTGATATGGATCTTTTCCAGGAAACTATTTCTAAATTTTATTTTATCTAATATACCCATCCAAATGGTAATGAATTTTACTGCCCTTATTCTTGAGAACAATTTTATTTATTTTGAAGGACAGTTGTATAAAGAAATTAAAGGTGTGGCAATAGGGGGTGGAATGTGCCTCCATTTTTGCTAATTTCATGATGAAAGGTTGGGAAGATAAATCTGTACTTGATGTAAAATATTTTCCCTACTAAAAATTATATTTACACTGTCTAGATGACACTTTTATTTTATGGTCTGGCTCAGATGAAGAACCAAACAGCAAGAAATCCACCAGAATTAGCAAGCAACAACTTTTATTCACCACTTTCGTCAACAGACTTCTTCAGAATAAAACACATTAAGACTCTCAGGTTTCACTTCATAATCTCAAAATGCTGAAATACCAAATTTCAGCATTCCAAGACCATGAAGCCGAAAATTTAGAATGCTGAAAGTGCATAAGAGCGAATTTGAGTATCTCAAATCCGCACTTATGTGTTTCCGGTACGTTGCGTGTAGTGTTATGGTGCCTGAAATTTCAGGTGAGGGAGTGTTTGTGTGTTTTTGTACGTTGTATGTGTGGGTAAGGGTAGGGAGGAAGTGTGAGTGTTGGATTTGTTGGTGTTTGTGTATGTGTGATCTGTATTTGTGAGAGAGCAAATGGAAAATGCCGTGGTGTGAGTTTTTGTTATGTGCAATCTCAGAGTTGGTATATATAAGTAGGGGGTGTGGGGGGGGCGCAGCTTATATGTACTGTAGGGTTGTCTGGTTTGTGTGCTGTGGATGGAATGGTGTGGTGTGTGTGTTATGTGATGTATGGTGTATGTTCGTGATTGTGGGTTTCGGTATTATGAATGGTTTGGCTTCATGGTCTCGGAATGCTGAAACCGAATCTCTACATTGTATATAACAAATAAACCAATCCAAAAAAAACCATCTAATTAGTGCTAATTAAAACTTTCCATTAACAAACATGCACATAAAATGTACAAATTTACACAAACTATACAATAAACTTTAAAACGTGTTCTTGTTTATAAATAACCTCCTGTTTAAAAAAAACATTTAATATTAATCATGTCATTAAGTCCAGGGGTCTCAACTGCCATAAGGCTTCTTTTAAGTAATTCTTAAAGTCACCTCCCCTAGAACCTGCAAAACCTTTTTCCAAGACAGAAACTTCTTATATTTGCTACCCTCCAATGTATGTTTATAAAATGCGCCTTTTAAATCTTTCTTTTTCGAACTGTACAGATGTTCCCTGATGCTTTTATAAATTGCCCTTGTAGTCATACTTACGTAAAAAGCAGCACAACCAAATATAAACGAATATAAATCACGCCTCTAGTTTTACAGTTAAACCTACCTGGAACTGATAGGATACAAGGTGAACTAACAAGAGACACATAGGGCCCTTCCAAAATATAACACCACGTTACATTCCCCACATTTATACATCCCTTTAGCGTTCTCAGTATGGGAACTATAGGGAGTATTATTTTAGTACTATCTTTCTGTAATAAGGTTTTTAAATTAACATTATTTTTATATACTAATTTTAGAGTAATCCCCACCACCTTATACAAATCTTCGTTATCCTGCAAAACTCTCCAATTATTTTGTACAATAGATCGTATACCCAGGCTGTCTACAGTCGTACCTAAACTACACACCAAATTCTTTCCATTCTCATCATATCCAACTATACCTTCTTTATGATTAACAAATGAGTGCTTTAATATAGGTGGATACAAAGTATTTTTTTACTGAATACTTCTATTTCTTTTAAATGCTCACCGTCATACCCCCCATTACAAAATAACTGGGTTATAAAAGTAAATTCTTCCTTTAATTGTAAATCATGACTAGTTATTCTACTAGCCCTTATATATATATATATATATATATATATATATATATATATATATACTGTCCCCTAGGAAGATTTTTTCTGGGGTACCATCAATTTAAAAAAAAAACACGTCATCTATGAAACGCTTATAACAACATACCTTAAATGTACTTTTTTCAGATTCTAGGACTTTAAATTCCCACCAGCCTAAAACTATATTAATAAATATGGGGCAGCCAGGGACCCCATGGCTACTTCCTTCTTTTGCTTATGAAACTTATTATCCATAAAATAATTATCGTGCAATAAAACTTCTATTAAACTACAATAAAAGTTAATATTTTTGTATGGGAAATCAGTAAACTTGTAGAAAAATTCTCTAACAATCTATCCTGAAATCATGCGGGATAGAAGTAAACAAGGATCAGACGTCAAGTGTGAAAATAATTTTCTTGGGATCAAAACTATAACTTTCAACAAACTCCCTAAATTTTTCCAAAAATCCCAAGAATTCATGTAGGATTCCAAACGTACTAGCGGATTCAAAATAGCATCATCCACCAAGGAAATGCCTTTGGTAACATAGAGGCTGACACACTAGGTCTGAAGGGGGGATTTACAAATTCATTATGTAATTTCGGAACCCCAAATAAAACACCTACTTTGGGATTCTCAATATTACAAAAATTGTTAATGTCTAAATCAAGATTACCATCCATAACTCTCTCATATAAAAACATTTCTTAATATCAACCATTGTAACTCTAATGTATTCTTATTAATTTTTAACATTTTTGATGTTATTAACATACTTCTCCTGGTCCATTAAGACCAAACATCCCCCTTGTCACCCTTCATTATTCTCAGCCCCTTGTAAACCATTAATTCTTTCAAAGCTTGTTTCTCTGGCAGGGTTAAATTAAAACACATTCTCTTCCTTTTGCTGTTTAATAATTTTCTAAAATTTTCACACACAGCTTCAAAAACTAACTGTATAATTTAAAGATAGATTATAAACAGAAGGTTTTACAAATACAGAATCTGTTAATTTGACTTTGTTCAATGCATAACTTAAATTTAATTTATTACCTGTCAACAGGCTACTAAGTGGGATAACAATCTCTCCCCTCTTTTTCCTGTATATACTGGTGTACCCCAAGGATCCATACTTGCCCCCTTCTCTATCATATGTACCCAACCACCTAAACTCAGCAACTCAACCTGCCTCAATCATACAGTATGCCGACAAAACATCTCTTACTTGCTCTACCCCTTCCCTACTAGAACTACAAGACAAGATGCAAAAATCTTTCCAGAAAATAGAGTCTTATCTACCTAAACATCAACTCATTCTTAACCCAAATAAAACTAAGTTAATGATCTTCACAAACAAAGCTCCCTACCCCTCTCTGTTCTATCTGCCAGTGGTACCAAAATTGAGCCTACACACCAAGCCAAGTGCCTAGGCATTACAACTGACTAAAATCTGATATTCATATTTCCCAATCAAAAAAGTCCATGCTAAACTCGGTGCTCTCTACAGGGCCAAACTTTACCTAACACCCCAATCGATCTCAGCTTCTATCTATCCTCCTTTACTGCTCAGACATTTTCACCTACTTGCACAAGGCCAACCTTCACAACCTAGAGTCCTGAATAACAAAATAGCAAAATTTGCCACCAATCATTCCCATAAAGCCCAATCACTGTACTGCTCTTCATCAACTAAACTGGCTAGAACTCCCCAACCTGCCAACACCAAACCAACTTGCTCTCACCCACAAAATCATTCACAACCTCCAACAACTGCCCTGCAATTTCATCCCTGGTCCAACTACATGTCAACAGCAGGTCCCTTAGGTCTTCCAATAGACCACTGCTCAAAATAACAGAGTCTCATAACTCCCATGGTGACACCCTCAACTCAACAAAATAGCCAAGTACTGGAATTCTCTTCCTCTAAACATACAGAACACTCCCTGCTACTCATCTTTTAAAATAAAAATAAAAGAATATCTTAACAGCAACTGGCTCTGCCCCTGTAGTTCTCTTGAGTAATCCCACTCTCCTGGTATATTGTAACCAAATCTTCACCTTAATTTCAGCTCTGGCTATTTCTCTTCATATGTTATAATGATTTATGTTCTCTCTGAGAGATGCATTTTAATGCTATCGAATTTTAATAAGTCACCAAAATTCTATATTCAACATTCTACATTAGGCCTTGTGTGTAATATTTCTATTTTACTGTTAACATACGTTTATAGAGTGTTTTTCTCAGTTATTATTATTATTCTGTATTACTTGTGTTGTTCTTAATATTGTACTTCTGTATTGTTACATATGTTATTCTTTTGGAGATTTTCTCCCCGCGTCTCTGCTGAAAACAGGCTACCAGCCCAGTCGGACACTACTCGGAAAACAAATGTCAATAAATAAATTTGCGAGTATGTATAAATGTCGGATTTGGTGGAGTTCTTTTTACTTGTCTGACTCAGATGAGATGGTAACCGAATTTAACTATACGTAAGGTACAGCAGCCTTTTTGAAGTTTACTCATTCTTATACTAAGAATGTTGTTAACTAAATGGTGGCTTAATTCTTCTGTTTACAGGAAACCAACCTTTAATTGGTTTGCCTTCATATCGACCTTCATAACGCCGATCTCACTACGGTCGAACCCGCTTCCGCAAATACCTAAGTGCAAACGCCCTGAACGTCGAATTCCACATATCCGAACGGCAAAATCACGCCCCCTTTTTGACCCATGGTAGCACTGGTTTGGAGGTGTGGCGCGGCCGGAAATGTCGAAATTCAACATTTGTTTGACTTTTTAAAAGTTCTGCGGTTCTGGTTTTGCGGAAACGGTTCGATGATGTGGCTGGTCGATCATATGTGATCGACGATATTAAGGTAAATCCCTTTAATTATTTGTATCTGCATTTTAAAAGTAATCATCCTTACAATAAAAAATTCAGTTTAGTAAAAAGGTCAAACTCACATATGATCTCCAAGGAATTTGTTTTTTAAGCAGGAATTGTAAAAGCTTAGAAATATGTTACCAGAAAGGGTATACCCACTGAAAATTATTAATGACACCTTCAGGTAGGTTATGGAAAAGAAATAGTTTTTTCTTCCCTATTTTGCGTACAAGTAGAAATAGACAGTGGCCTCTGCTGGAGCTGTGGACAAGAGTTCTAACAAGCCATTTATTTTTATTTTATTTACTTTTTAACATTTGTTGACTGGAAAAGTACAGAGCCTATTTTCAGCGGAGGCCCAGGGAGAAATGCTCTAGATGCATGTCTTTGGAATGTGGGTGGAAACTGGAGTACCTGGGGGAAACCCACGCAAACACAGGGAGGACCATGCAGACTCCACACAGAAGGCACCCCAGCCGAGAATCGAACTGGAGAACCTCTTGGGAGGACGACGTTAACCACTGCACCGCTACAACAGTTTTATAATGCAGTAAGAGTATTAATACTAAAAACATTGTAAATTCAAATTGGGGTATTTTAAGGGGAACAATAAAGTTTATGAGACATTAGGTGACAGACCACAGTTTGTGTTTAACGTAAAACTGTTTTCAATTGTTCTAGGACTTAAAATGGTAGCAGCCAATCTTTAAATAGTTTTATATGGATGAAAATTAGACATCACATTTTAAAATATTTTTATATGTGCATTGTAAACTTTTTGTATAAAGTATTCATTTATGTGTTTTGTCAGTAAGATTTTGAAGATGTGTTTGTGACATATAGTACTTAAATGCAAGTCCCGAGGGATTTTATTTGATTTCTGAAGAAATCTATTAAAATTATTTGGATGAAAGTGCTTAACCTTTCAACTATGGATTTACAATAAACTGTTTTTGTTTTAAACTACTAATTTTGTTTTGGTTCCAGTTTCCTCACTATGCTCCTTTTGTGGTTAAACCCACTGACATCCCTAACCCTAAAACCCAGAAGGGCAGCTATCACCCTATACTTTGCTAACATAGTAAGTGATGTATTTACATGTCTTACAATGAAATCACCAATAGTGATGACATTTCTGGGGCATGATGCAGGCTTACAGGATTTTCAGGGCATTATATTATTATATTAATATAGCATTGCTTTGGGGGTTTACTGCCCATTCGTGGGAAGGGAGAGCACCAATCAAGTTACAATAAGTGCATCTTTCATGGGTTGAACCAGTGTGTTAAAAGTGGACTGTTGGTAAACATAAGAACTGCTACTGTGACTCAGAAAGCCAAGCACTAATAGGCTAGTTAAGGATGCGGCTATAGCATGCTGGGACTCCATAATGACAGTTAATAAGTTATGTACTCACCATAACGTTCTGTGTTGTCCATTTTCATTCTTCCTCAATCTATGGGTTTGGATCAGATCCAACTCCGGCATTACAAAAGCTTGTAGTAATGAAAAAAAATCGCAACCTTCCTAAGTACCTCAGATCTTGCTAATAGAAGTAAAAGAAAATATCTGGAGCTCAGTACAAGGGAAGTGCCCACTAAGACTACTCGCTCATCTAGGAGTAAAAAGGTAGAGGGGGCTGGTGGGTGGGGAGTTGAGGAAGAAAGAAAATGGACAACACAGATGGAACGTTATGGTGAGTACATCACTTCTTAATCTGATGTCAATTTTCATTCTATCATGAACCTACAGAACAGAGTCCTCAGCTACCTTAGATCCTGGGTGGACTCGAGGAAGGATGGTCCTCAGCTCCACTGAGCCGAAAGATGCTCTACCTCTGGAGACAAGATCCAATTTGTAATGAGTAACAAAACGGTATGAGGAGTAGCCCACTTTGCTGCTGCACAAACGTCATCCATTGAGGCTCTAGTCTGGAAAACGGGTGAAGTTGCCATTGCTCTAGTAGAATGGGCCTATAACGATTTTGGCAAGGCCATGCCCAAACAATCATAAATGAAAGTAATACAACTGGCAAGCAATCTGGATAAGGTTACTTTGGTGACTGCTTTACCCAATTTAACATCTGAAAAGGAAACATATAATTGGACAGATTTCCTGACATCTTTGGTTCTATGAAGGTAAAAATGCAATGGTCTGTTAACATCTAATAAAAGTAACAAGCATTCACCTTTATTCTCAAATTCTGGAACAAATATTGGTAAATTCTGATTGATAATTGCCTCTGATACCACCTTTGGTAAAAATGATGGATTAGTAAGGAGAGATATTCTGTCTTTGTGAAAAATCAAATATGGTGGTTTGGAAGAGAAGGCTTGAATTTCTGAAACTCTTCTTCCAGGAGTTATGGCTACCATGAAAGGAATTTGAGATTGCACTTTGCTGCTGGTTCGAAAGGGGAGTGCATAATAGCCTACAGCACCAAATTTAGGTCCCAAGGAGGAGAAGGGTCTTTATACTTGGGACTTTAGAAGGAGAGTTCCTCGGAAAAACCTCTGCAGAGAGTTTATGTGAAGCAATTGAAGAACCTTGGAAAACAATGTGAAAACTGGATACTGCTGCCAACTAGACAGAAAAATCAAGAAAATCATGACTCGGAGCAGATTAGGGATCAATGTTATTTGTGATGCGCAGTGAACAAATCTTTTCCATTTTCTGGAATACAGCTTACATTTGAATGGTTTAAGAGCAGGCAGGAGTATGTGTCAAACTAGAGAGAACAGCATAGGTTGTTTGGCTATTAATAGAATTAGAGAAGCCAGGCCATCAGCCTGAGACTGGGTATGTCTGGGTAAATCATGCCTGTCAGGTGAGACAGGAGGTCTGGACTGGGATCCAGAGTCCACTGTTGGTGAAGGAAGTGAGACCAAAGGAAGGGGAACCAAATCTGTCAAGGCCAATATCCTTTGCCCCTTCCACTATTGCCTGGTTTAAAAGCGGTCACATAGTCAGCAATCAGTTCAATAGCATGGCATACAATCTACTTTACTCCCAACTATGATAGGCGTACCACAAGGCTCAATTTCAGGCCCACTACTCTTCTCCATATTTACCAACAATCTACAAACCTACAGCCAGCATGCCTCCCTTATACAGTACGTTGACGCTTCAACTCTTATCCGCTCTGCTCCATCACTTTCCACTCTACAACTCACACAAGAATCCTTCAGTTCTGTAGAAAGCGGGATTACTGATATCCAACTAATCCTAAACCCCAGTAAGACAAAAATGCTACTTTTCACCCCCAAAAAATCTATACCTACCCCACTATCCTTTTCAATCTCTTCTAAAAATAGTACCATCATATCTTCCTCTGACCATACCAAACTTCTCGGTGTAGAAATTGACGATAACCTACTCTTCGATGTCCGTATCTCACAAACCATAGAAAAGGTCCACAAAAAATGGGAACCCTATACAGGCATAAACAATTCCTCTCAGAACAGGCACGGATCACTCTAGCCCAAACCCATCTACTCTCCACTCTAATGTATGCCACACCAATTCTTACCCAAGTCAGGAAATAAGAAGTTATGTACTCACCATAATGTTCCATCTGAGTAGGTATCTTCATTTGTCTGCAACCTTTGGGATACGGATCCGAGCCGGCAACTTCTACCACAGCATAGATCCGAGCTCCTAGCTCCTCCCTTTACCCACAATCCCCTGACTGACCTCAGATCAAGTTTGCCTGATATAACAACTGTTACTGTGCCCCGGAAGGGACTTATCTAAGACAAATCCTAAACAGAATCATATTGGTCAGGGGGAAGGAGGGGGGGATGGTTGCAGACAAATGAAGATACCTACTCAGATGGAACGTTATGGTGAGTACATAACTACTTAATCTGAAGTAGGCACTTCATTTGTCAGCAACCTTTAGGACAGAGCCCCCAGCTACCTGAATCCTGGGTGGCCATTATGGAAGAATATTCTGGAGCACTGCAGAGCCAAAGGACGCCCTACCGTTTGTTGATGTACCAGACAACTGACATGTTGTCCGTTTGTACCGCAATTGTCCCAATCGGAAGAAGGCCGTGAAGTGCCTGCAACGTCAAAAGCACTGCCCTCATCTCTAGGACACTGATATGCAAGGAGGTTTCTATGTCGTTCCACGTGCCTTGGACCGTTCTGCCTGAATACTGCCCCCCCACCCCAGGCGAGAGGCATCTGTGGTCACTGTGGCGACGGGAGGAGGCATCGAGAATGGTCGTCCCATGTGAAGGCTCGGGGACTGGAGCCACCACACGAGCGACCCATTGCAAGTTCTGCTTAGGGGAATAGGATGGGACAGGGAGTTGCGAGACAGGGATCATTGCACCTGGAGGGTCCACTGCAGGACCCTCATATTTAGACGGGCTAAGGGCAGCAGAGAAATTGCTGCCGCCATGGACCCTAGAGCCCTCAGGATCAATTCCGCCGGTGGAGCAAGAAGTTGGAGAATGGCCTGAACATGCAACCTCAGGTTCTGAAGCCGATCTGGAGTCAGGAAAGCAAGCATTAGTTTAGAATCCAATCTCGCTCCTATGAAATCTATTACCTGTGTAGGAGCCAGAGAGGATTTGGCCATGTTGACAGTCAACCCTAGGCATGGAGCAAGATTGAGGAAGTAATCCCTGCCTGAACAGAGCAGATGCCTTGTTGGGGCGATGAGGAGCCAGTCGTCCAGGTACGGAAAGACCTGAATTCCCTGAAGCCTCAGGTGGGCCGCTATTACCGCCAAGACTTTGGTGAACACCCTGGGGGCTGAGGTGAGACCGAAGGGGAGGGCCCTGAACTGAAAGTGACCGACTCCCAGCCGGAAGCGGAGGAACCTCCTGGAGCGTCTGTCCACAAGAATGTGATAGTACGCATCCTTGAGGTCTATCGAGCACATCCAGTCGTTCTCCCGTAATAGGGGGAGAATAGATTGCAGCGTGACCATCCGGAACTTTTCTTTGGGTACTGCTAGGTTCAAGAGAGAGAGGTTGAGGATGGACCTCAAGTCCCCCGTCTTTTTTGGCATCAGAAAGAACTTGGAGGAAAACCCTGATCCGAGCTGATCTGGGGGGACGGGTTGGATGGCTCTTTTTTGTAAAAGCTGCTGAATTTCTGTAGTAGCCGCCTCCCTCTGATTGGGTGGTACGTCGGGGAGGCTTCTGGTTTTGGGGGTTACAATAAAGGGAATTTGGTAACCTCTGGATATGATGTGAAGCACCCAGCAATCTGTTATGGACTCCCAAATTGCTAGGTGCCTCGAAAAATGCCCCCCGACTGCCTCCAGAGTGGAGCAGCCGGGCAACCCCTCAGGGGTTCTGCGTGGGCCTCTCAGAGAAGGGTTCTCGGGACCCAGAATTTCTGGGACCCCCTCTGCCTCTAGGGCGGCGTCCTCCCCGTCCTCCTCTGCCACGAGAGGACTGGTTGTCCGGAGCAGACTGGGACTGATGCGATTTCTGGAACCACATCTTCTTCTGACCCTTTTGGTTCTTGGAAAAGAACCTCTGGGGAGCAGAGAAGCGGACTCCGACGGCAGACAAAGTCTTCCCGTCTTTCTCGCTCTGGACTAAAGTGTTGCGAACGGTTTTGCCAAACAGTGCAGAACCATCAAAGGGGGCATTCGCGAATGACGCCTTAAAGGGTTCTGAGAAGTCACAATGTCGGAGCCAGGCTTGGTGCCTCTACCAGGCCGGCTCCGCCAGCTCTAGCGGCTCCTTCAGTGGCGTGAGACAAGAGCCGCATAAAGGTGTTAGAAATGGAACGTAGAGTGGACATTCGGGAGGAGTACAGCTGCTTGTCCCCTTCCGACATGGACTCTGGGGGGGGAAGCAGCGTATTCTTTTATTAGATCTCGCTGCATCCGGATGACGTGTGCCATATAGTTCAGCGCCCTCATCGAGAAGGTTGCTGAACTGAAGGCCTGCTTCCCAAGGCGGTCCATCGCCCGAGACTCCTTGCTCGGTGGGTGGACCGCGGAGCTCTCCTGAGCCAACTCCCTATGGTGGCCGCCGCCACCAACATGGTATCCACGGGGGGACCTCTGCTCCAGTGGGTTCTTTCTGCAGGGGCACTCAGGATCCTATCTGGGTGCTTGGGGACTGGCTCTAGTGTGTCCGGCTCCTTCCAAGCCCTGGTGGAGATAAGGTCCACCAGGGGGTCGGGGGGGAGGGGACACCCAACAGGTAGATGGCTCTGCTTCGAACGCCTCTAGGAATACGGACTCATCGGAGGAAGCCTTGGGGGCAGACCACCCTCCCCTAATCCTGAGCATTTCCATGATGTCTCCAAAGGAGACATCCTCGGGGGGTGACCTTGGGGAGCCTTCCCTTTCATCTAAGTCCGTATCTTCCGTAAGGGACTCGGGGGAGTCCATGTGCCTCCTCTTACACTTAGCCTTGTGAGGAACCTCCTCGGGGGGGCTGTCTGAGGAAGTCTCACCAGCAATGTCATGTTCCGAAGGAACACCCAGAGGCGCTGAAGCAGGCTGCCCCGAAGGCCGGGTGATGGGAGCCTGAACCAGCTGAGAGGGAGTGCAGGGGGGAGCTGAAGCCAGGACCGGAGGCCCGGATGACTCAACAGTGCCCTCTCCACCACAGCGAAAGCCGAGGGGGAGCCGCCCTCGATAGGATCAGAGAGTCGACTCCCACTCGGATCCGAAGCGGGGACTGGACCCGGGGCCGAGACCATCAGATCCGAAGGACGCGTGTGCTCCGACCGGGACGGAGCCGAAGTCACACCGAATCCCTCGGTTCCGAAGCTCAGCCCACAGCTCCGAGAGGTCGGATCCGACAAGCTCGAGGGACCAGTCGAAACCGAAGTGCCCAGCACTGTCGGCTCCGACCCACCCCCGGCTCCAACGCAGTTCGGCTCCGAACCCGGAAAACGGGTCGGAGAAGGAGCGATTGGAGCAAAAAATGGGGTCGAGCTCCCCCCTGGAGGGGGGGGGGCAAGAGCACTCCCATCTGCAGCTGGGCCTGGATGAACCTCCTCATCATCCGGTCCATGTCTGCATCTGACATGCTAAAAGTGGACCTCGAAGAGGCCACCGAGGCAGACCTACAGTGCTGCCTCGATGACCTCGACGGGGACCGGGTCCCCTCCTCCTCGGGTCTCGATGAGAAGCAAGGGGACCGGAGCCGAGGAGGAGGCGATCCAGAAGCTCTGGAGGGAGAAGCCCGTTTGGCGGGCGGGGCCGAGGAGGAGTCCTCGGCCCGCCGCTTATGGTGCTTCTCCCTCCGCTTGGCTTTCCCGGCCTCCCTCTCCTCCGGAGCCGAAGCGGGAGGTTGAGTCCCGACCGGAGGGAGGCAGGGGTGGCCGCCACCGAAGGCTGGGTAGCAGCCACAGAAGCACCGGAGGCCGGAGCTGGATCCGGGGGCAAAAGGCCCGCCAGAATCAGCTTCGACCTCCGGTCCTCGAGTGCCCTGGGGTTGAACGCCACGCAGATCGCGCATCCCGAGGAGAGGTGTTCAACCCCAAGGCACCTAACGCACCGAGTGTGGCCATCCGCCGGTGAAAGCTTATGGCCACACTCGGTGCACTTCGAAAAGATGGCTTTAGGGGCCTCCGACATTGTAAAAGCACAGAAACACACTCACTAGGCCCCTACACACACCACAAACACACACTACGACCAGCGAGGGCAGGGAGGAGAAAAATAACCACAAATTAAATTAAATTGAGAGAGATAAAAGGGCTATGGGGTACCTAAACAATCACTCTCACTCACACTAAGAAAAAGGGGAATAAAATAGAATTTTTTTTTCTCACAAATCCAACAAGTAGCAGGAGCTCGAAAATCCAGCTTGTAGCTTGATGCGCGGCAAACTAGATCTGAGGTCAGTCAGGGTTGGCAGGGGATTATGGGTAAAGGGAGGAGCTAGGAGCTCGGATCTATGCTGTGGTAGAAGTCGCCGGCTCGGATCAGAGATCGGATCCGTATCCCAAAGGTTGCTGACAAATGAAGTGCCTACTTCAGATCTTGATCTTACCAGACTTGAATCATGTTACAATAAAACTACCAAGTTTGCTAACAACTGCATCTTCAGAACCCATCACTGTCAATCTCTAAGGGAACTACAATGGTTAGAACTTCCCCAGCTACTCAGTCACCACCAGCTAGTCATTGCCTTTAATGTTGTTAGACATCCTGAAAAAACCCAGCACTAAGCCAGTTACTTTCTCCATACAGAACTAATCTTCCTCTCCGATCTACTGCAACTCTAAAGCTAACAACTCAGGGAAAGCTCTTTCTTCTCAAGCCGTAGCTAGATCATGGAATAACCTCCCCCCCTTCTCTGACCTCTGCCCCCACTAACATTTCAAAAATGCTCTCAAATCACATCTTATGAATAAATGGCTATGTCCATGCATCACATGAATTTCACAATCTCAGCACACTTTACACCTTCCTCCTATCTCTACTGCATATATGCTACAGTTAGGTATCTTACTGTCAACTTGAAATTGTATAATATTTCATGTCTAATCATATGATTTTTTTTTTAATTCTTTTACTCTATCTCATTAATCCAAAAGTCTTGCTATATGAGACTCTCTATCTTTGTAAATTTACTCACTTACTGCTGTTGTATCATTGTTTAGACTGGATTGTATGAGACTGTTTATGTCTGCTCTTACCTCAATTATCACTGTTATATTATTGTTTGCATTACAGTGTTGACGTTAATCTAATTGTGGAGCATTTCTTCCCGGACCTCCACTGTAAATGGACCTATGTCCAGTCGGACTATCCCGGTAAACAAATGTAAAATAAAAATAAAATAAATACAATATGCTGCAATGAGGATTACTTTGTACTTCAATCTGGCCGCTTCTGTAGAAATTTCAGGATTAATGGAGTCGAGAGAGAGGCATAAAGGAGACGGGGGGCCAACTGTGAAGAAGAGCATCCCTCGGTGACTCCCCACTTGGGGGGGATCAGGGCAAAGTAGTTGCTGCACTTGTTTAGGGGAGAGGTGAAAAGGTTGCAGCAAGGCTGACCCCATTGACAGAATATCCTTTCCGGCACATTCTGATGGAGGGATCATTCGTGGGGTAAAAGAATGTACCTGCTCAGCTTGTCTACTATCACACTGGAGAAGGCAGTTGGATGAGATCACACACAGAGCTTCTCGACACAAGGGGTAAGATCTGGTTCCTCCTTGTATGTTGATATAGCAAACTACTAACATGTCTGATCGAATGGCAATCAATCCTAAGGGAACAGCATCTTGGAGAGCTTGCAATTCTAAAAGCACTGTTTTCATTTCTAGAACGTTGACATGCAAGTTGGCCTCTGTGGGGAGACCAAGTGCCTTAGACTATTTTTGCCCAGAAAATGCTTTCGTACCCTAGCTGGGAAGCATCTGTGGTCACTGGGGCCTTGGGCTGGGGGGAGAACAAATGGGCGACCTTGTAGTATCTGATCTGATTGAATCCACCATTTGAGATCTTGTTTGCAAATACTGTTGATCTTTATTTGAGTCAACACTGGTTGTTGAAGCCTAGACCACTGTACTGGTAACAGCCATGGCAGAATTCTCATATGAAATCTGGCCATCGGAACTAGAGTTATTTCTGCTGCCATGGATCCTAAAGTCTGAAGAACAAGCTGAGATGAGATTTTGTTGCTGCATACTATTCTTGTGACTTGCAACCCACGACTGTCCCCACCCTTGAAGAGGGGGAGTGAGGCTATTCCCTCTTTCATGTTGAGAATTACTCCTATAAAGTTTAAAATTTGAGTTGGTTCTGGATAGGATTTCTCGTAGTTTATAGTTATCCCTAGATGTAAACATGTCTGGAAAACGTTGTCTCTTGCCTTTAATAGTTGACACCTGGTCGAGACAGAAATAAGCCAGTCATCTAGATACAGAAACACCCAGAATCCATGCAGTCTCAAGTGAGCTGCTACTACTGCCATGCAATTGGTAAACACCCTGAGTGCTGTGGTGAGACCAAAGGACAGAAGTCTGAACTCAAAGGGCAGTACTCTGAACTGAAAATGACTGGCTTCTAGCCGGAAGTGTAAGTACCTCCTGGATAGTTTGCTCATTTTATGTGATAATAAGCATCCTGAAGGTCTATGGAGCACATCCAGTCATCCTTTTCCAGAAATGGAAGAATGGACTGAACCATGACCATCTAGAACTTATGAACTTATTTGTTCAAGTTGCTGAGATCCATGAGTGGTGGTCTCCATCCCCTGTTTTCTTTGGCAGTAAAAAGAATCTTGAGTAAGTTCTGGATCCTTTCTGGTCTGGTGGGACCTCTTGGGTGACTCATTTTTCTAGCAGCTTTTGCACCTAAATAGATGCTTTTTCTCTCTGAGTGGAACATTAGGGATTTTTTTCCCACTGGGGAGGAGGAAGGGAAAAGGGTATAATATACCCTCTGGAAATTATCCTCTACACCGAGGTAGCCAATATTATTTCCAGCAAGGCTCTCCGGTGCAGGGACAGTCAACCACCAACTGCCTCAAGGGCAAGGCAATCGGGCCTCCATTCAGGACTGCTGGAAGGGCTTGCTAAAGAATCAATCTCTGGACCCTTGGTTCTGTGGGCCTCTGCTGCAAGGGCGGCGTCTAACATTGGAGATCCCCACTCTGCCCCTGGGGGAATTACTGCCACATGCGTCTTCAAAAGACCCTTGGGATTTACTGAACCACATTTTCCCATTCTGATGAAGCACTGAAACGTAGACTTAAAAGGCTCCACAAAGTCACACAAGTGCATCCAGGCGTGCATCCCGATGGCAATGCCTTAACCCACTGCTCTACTCGCTCTTTCGGCTACATGTGAAATGAGCCTCATGGAAAAGTTAGAAATAGACTGGAGGGTAGCCAACTGGGAAGTAAGAGAGACTGGTACTTCCTCAGATATAGATCCTGAGAGGGTATCTGAAAGTTCTTTAATCAGATCCCTCTGTAACCTAGTGAAGTGTGTCAAATAGTTCAGGGAGTGTGAGGAGAAGGTCGCTGAAACAGACACACTTTCCAAATTTATCCATCGCCCGAGACTCCATGTTTGGGGGGATGGATAGGGAAACTTTTCTCAGCTAGTTCCTTCTTAGTGGGCACCACCATGACCATAGCATCCACAGGTACACCTTTTGTCCAAAAGTGTCTTCAGGAGCAGTAATAATTTTGCCTGGTCTCTGGGGAATTGGCCCAGTTGTGTTGGGGGTCTTCCATGCCCACGGAGATCAACTCAATGAGCTCGTTGGTGGGTGGAGTCTCCCAGGAGATAGATGGGCAGGTACCAAAGGCCTCCAGGTACACAGACTCCTCTGACAAAGGATTGTTGGGATTCCAATCACCTCTCTGTTTTGGAATTTCCAGGATGTCTCCAAAGGAGATATCTTCAGGAGATGACCTTGGGGTCACTTCACCTTCATGGAAGTGTGCATCTTCTGTGACTGACTCCTGCAGGGAATCCAAGTGTTTCCTCTTACACAACTTCTTCTTAGGGACATTGTCGGTGGGAAGCTCTGGCGAGTTATCAGAAGAAATGGGAGTAACCTGCTGGGAAGCCTGGGGTTTCTGTACTTGCTGTCCCTGTGGAGAAAAAGATTGAGATTCTGTACACAGAAATGACAGGGTTGGGGGTTGAGAATCCGAGAAGGTAGGGACCATCTGAGCTGCTAAAGCAGACATGTCTCTTTCCAAAACCTCAAAGTCTGACCTCCACTGATAGGGACAGGGCTCCATATCTGAGAGGGCAAGCCTCTGGATCCTAGTCCCTCCCTGCTCAGAGGAAAATCCAGCTGAGGCAGAAGCCGATGCTGAGCTCAACTGAGTCGAAGCCCATGGGTGTAGGGATGGCTCCAAAAACTTCAGAGTTGATCCCAACACCCCTGAGTCGACTAGGCAGCTACGGCTCTGAGAGGTTTCTGGCACCAACTGAATCGAAGAACTCAAAGTAAATGACAGATCTGATGATAAAGTTATCTTCAGAGCCAAAGCAGACAGGTGGGCGGCTCAGCTCCAAGAACTCTGAAGTATCAAAATAAGTCAAAGGAGGGTTAGTCAATGTACGCGTCTCCTGACCCAAAGGGTAGGAGCCAAGGAAGCCCCCTGGCATACTCTATGCCCAGACAATCTTTCTTACAAGTCTCTCCACTTTCTCTTTGATCAAACTCCTAGAAGAACGGGTAGACATCAGACAGGGAGACTCAGGCCTTTCCAGAAAGGGAGAAGACGCTCTCAATGGGACCAGGTCTAGTGAAGGTGAGTATTAGGTCCTTGGGTAAAGCAGGTAGGCTTGAAGTTAAATCAATGGGTGTCTGATCCGGTGAAGATTTGGTCTTGTCCAAAGTCAGATCCAAAGAAGTGTATGGATCCATATCTTTTAGTTCTCGCTTTCAGATTCAAGGAAGTTGAAGGATCCGAAAGCTCGGGTCTTTTAACTGACAATCCGATGGAGAAGATGGAGCTGACAGAATCCTCCTCTTAGAATTTTCAGAAGTTTTTGATGAAGAAGAGGAAGGGCTAGAGATGTAGATTTGCCCTTTTTTGTTCAACAGAGGTGGAAGCTCCAGATAATGCCTCACTGAATACTGATGGAAGAAAACATTCAAGAATAAACTTATTCTTGCATTCAAACAGAGCTGTATGGTTGAATGTGTGGCATATAGAGCAATCTTCTTGGAGGTGAAGGGGTCCCAAACAATAGGCACACACAAGGTATGCGAGACAGAATAAAGCATTTTCCAATGACACTTCCCACACTTTTTGAACCCAGGACAGCCCTTTTTCTTTATCTGCCATACTGAAAGAGAAAGGGTTAAGCAAAAAAAAAAAAACAAAATAAGGACAGAAAGCCTTATTTTTTTTTTTTTTAAATAGAGAAAAGTAAAAGGGGGGGTTACCAACAATGGTACTAGGGAAATGCACTAAGTTTAAAGGGAAAGAATTCTAAAGATAATATTCAGAGGTACGAAAAAAGGACGAGGGGAAATAACAGAAATAAGGTAAGGGATATAAGCTAAACCCTAAAGATGAACACAGAAAATGCATAAAAACTACAGGAGAAAAGAAGTTTTAAATTCATTTATCTGCTCAAGAGCAACTGTTAACCATGTCTAACGGGAATAGTGGCAAACGAGATATGGGGTACTTAGGAAGGGTGCATCATGGGTAAGGGAGATAGAGAGCTGTTTTTGGTTACTACAAGCTATTGTAACAGCCGAACTGGATCCGAGGGATCGGAGCAAAACCCATAGGTTGAGGACAGAATGAAAACTGACTTTTTTTTTTTTTTTTGGGGGGGGGGGATATTAACAACACAACAGCTAACAGAATGCACATATCATAGATATCTAAAATCACAACAAAATAGCGATGGGTGAAGACATACAATGTACAACCAGCAATGATATAACACCATCAGTTTTGAGTGAGATTTTGTCTGAGAAAGTACAGTTGTGTAAAATCTTACCACAACAGTAGATGTCCTCCTCTTCACTGTTGCAGTATTCATAACAGTACAGATTCCCCTGCTAAGGGTGACCCAACTTCCAGACAGTATACCAAAGCCTTTAGGTTGCTTTAAGGGATGCCATACGTCACATGTATGCTCCTCACTTAGTGTACGGCATAAAGGTGATGTCTGGACATACCATCCTCAGAACAGAGCGCCCCAGTAGGAATGCCAGTCCAAGGAAAAAAGAGGTGATCAGTACATTCAGAAAAGAAATGGACTTCAAAAGGGGCCGGAGTTAATTTTTCCAAAACAAAATTACAATACTGGGGGGGGAGGGGGGGCAGACTACCTGGGAGGCCTAACATGAAGGACACCTTTAAGAAACTGTTTAGCTTTGAATCTGGAAGCCAAAGGAGGAGAAAGGCAGACAAGCAGAAATAGCTAAGTGGGCCTTAATAGAAGAATAGACAAACCCAGCATTCAGCAATTCACACAGATATGAGAGAACCAAAGGAACATCCACAGAAAGTGGATCCAGGTTACGAGAAAGATATCAGACAGAATACCTCTTCCATCTGTACAAATAGGATTTTCCAGCAATGGGTTTCTTGGCCTCCTGCAGGACCCTGAGCACATTTTCAGAAAAAAGGTCATCTGAAGTACTTAACTTCATTTGATAGCAACCTGTGGATATCGGATCCGTCCTGGATCCGAGCCGGCAGATTTCCAAGCTAGAGATCCGAGCTCCAAGCTCCTCCCCCTTACCCATAATACCCTCCTACCTCCCTCCAGTCCTCAGATCTCGTTTGCCGCGGCTTCTATAAGCACGAGTGACGAGCTCCTTGCGATTAGGTAAGTTAAGGATAGGAATTTTCACTACCTTTTTACCAGTTTAAAAAGTGTGTGTGTGTGATAGTTAATCCCTTAAACTAGTTTAGTTTAATTTAACTTTAGTGTATTCCCCTTCCCCTTATCTGTGTGTTAGGGAGTGTGATTGTGGTAGACATGGCCGAAGGCCCTAAGGCCATCTTTTCCAAATGCTCTGAGTGTGGCCATGAGCTGACCCCAGCCGATGGCCACACTCAATGCGTTCTTTGACTGGGGGTTGCACATTTGACATCAGGCTGCCAGATATGTGCTGCCTTTAACCCCCGGGCTCTGAGAGACAGGAGGAACAAGTTAATCTTAGCGGGCCTTTTACCCGCGGATTCTACTACTTCCTCCTCTCCCTCAGTGGCGCCAGTCATGGCTGCGGCTATTCAGCCAACGGTTCCTGCTCCCCTGGCTGGGACTCAACCTCCCACTGTGTCCCAGGGAGAGAGGGACCCTAGAAAGAAAGAGAAGAGAGATAGAGGGAGAAAGAGAGAGACAAAGACAGGGAGAGGCATAGGAGCCACAAGTGGCGGGCCGACTCGGCCCCGTCGGCTAAGCAGCTCTATTCTCCTTTGAAGGTTCCCTGGTCCTCCACCTCTCGGCTCCGTTCCCCAGATTTCTCTCCAGAGCCGGAGGAGCAGTCCCGGCCACCTTCGAGGTCATCGAGGCAGCCTTCCCGGCCAGCCTCGGCAGCCTCTTCTAGCTCTACGAGAAGCCTTCCTGACGCGGACATGGACCGGATGATGCGTCACTTCCTACAGGCCCAGATGCAGATGGGAGTGCTCTTGCCTCCGGCCTCCTCCTTTGCCCCCATTGCTCATTCTCCGATCCATTATCGGGTTTCGGAACCGTCGGATCAGAGTAGCCTCGGAGCCGGGGAGTCGGCACCAATAGTAACTGCTACTTCGACGCCGGCCTTACTTTCAAGTTTATCGGGTCCCTTTTCGGACCGTGCTCTCGGGGCCATGAGCCGAGCCTTGGATCCGGAGGGGTGAGTGTGTCTTGGGCTCCAATGCGGTCGGAGCACACTTCCCTTTTGGGTCCGATCGCTTCAGCGCCGATCCACACGTCAGATCCGAGGGGGCTGCTCTCAGATCCCAGGGAGAGTGGTTCACCTTCGGCTTTCGACATGGTGGAGAGGGTCCTCTCGAGGGATTCGAGGTCCCCGTCTCGCGCTACAGATCCACTGGCCATTCCCTTGCAGATGGGCCCGTCTTCCATCATCCGGCCCCAGGGACAGCCTGCGTCTACGCCCCAGCTATTTCCTGTAGAGGAGCATGACCTCATTGGTGAGCCCTCCTCGGACAGTTCTGCCGAGGAGGTCCTTCACAAACGAAAGTGTAAGAGGAAGCACTTGGACCCCCCCCCCCCCCCCCGAGTCCCTCACGGAAGACATGGACTTGGAGGAAGGGGAAGGCTCCCCCAGGTCACCCTCCCCCCGAGGACGTCTCCTTTGGAGACATTATGGAGATACTGCGTATTAGAGGGGGGTGGTCAGCCCAGAAACCTTCCTCGGATGAGTCAGTGCTTCTGGAGGCGTTTGACGCAGGTCCATCTACCTCTTGGGTGTCCCCTTCTGGCCGCCCCCCTGGTAGACCTAATTACTACCAGGGCGTGGAAGGAGCCGGACACTGTAGAGCCATTCCCCAGGAGACCAGATAAGATCCTTAGTCCCCGACAGACAAGACAGCGTGGGGTAAAGGTTCCCCGGTAGATGCCATGGTGGTGGCAGCTGCCACCAAGAAGGAACTGGCACAGGATAGTTCCTCAGTCCATCCTCCCGACAAGGAGTCTTGGATGATGCATTGCATTGGAAAGCGGATGTTTGCTTCAGCCACCTTTTCTATAAGGGCGCTGAATTACTTGGCACACATGATTAAGCTTCAGCGGGATCTAGTAAAAGAGTACGCTGGGTCTCCCCCGGAGTCCATGTCGGCCGAGGACAAACCAACTTTCTCGGCTCGCATGGCCACTCTAAAATCGATATCCAACACATCTATGCACCTTCTCTCTCATGCCACGGAGGGGGCAGCTAGAGCCAGCGGAGCAGGCATCGCCTTATGGCTTCACGCCTGGCTCCGAGTTTGCGACTTTGCGGAACCCTTGAAGGTGTCCTTCATGAATGCTCCTTTTGACTGTTCTACGCTGTTTGGCAAGACCGTCCGCGATACGCTGCTCCAGAGCGAGAAAGACGGGAAGACGCTGTCGGAATCTGCTTCACGGCTCCTGAAAGGTCCTTTTCCAGGAATCTGAGAGGACAAAAGAAGATGTGGTTCCGGAAATCTCAGCAGTCCCGTTACACTCCGGACCCTTCGTCCTTCAGAAGCAGGGGAGGACAAGGTGGATGCCGGCCCAGAGGCAGAGGGGGGCCGAAGAATTTCGGGTCGAGGGAACCTTCTTCTGAGGGGTTGCCCGACTGCTCCTCTCTGGAGGCAGTCGGGGGGTGTTTCTCGGAACACCTAGCACATTGGGAGTCCATCACGACAGATCGCTGGGTGCTCCGAATAATATCCAGAGGTTACTCTATCCCCTTCATAAATCTTCCCCCTCAGTTGAGGCGCCTCCCCGATGTTCCACCCAGTCAGAGGGAGGCGGCGGCTTTAGAAATAAAGAAGCTGCTAAGAAAAAGAGCCATCCAGCATGTCCCCCCAGGCCAGTCCAGGTCGGGCAATTACTCCACGTTCTTTTTGGTGCCAAAAAAGACAGGGGACTTAGGACAATTCTCGACCTGTCTACATTGAATCTGTTCATTGCCAAAGAGAAATTCCAGATGGTCACTCTTCAATCTATTCTCCCACTTCTGCAGGAGAACGACTGGATGTGCTCCATAGACCTCAAGGATGCGTACTACCACATTCTCATGGACAGGCGATCCAGGAGGTTTCTCCGCTTTTGGTTGGGGCCAGTCATTATCAGTTCAGGTTCCTCCCTTCTGGCCTCACCACAGCCCCCAAGGTGTTCACCAAGGTCATGGCAGTTGTAGCGGCCCACCTGAGGCTTCAGGGAATACAGGTCTTTCCTTACCTGGATGACTGGCTCCTTGCCGCTCCCACCAGGCATCTACTATGCTCAGCCAGGGATTGCTTTCTGCTCTTGGCCCACCAGTTGGGGATCACTATAAATTACAAAAAATCGTCCCTTCAACCTGTTCAGGTCCTGGACTTCATAGGGGCCAGAATAGACACACTTCAGCCCAAGGCCTTCTTGACATCAGACAGACTCCGCAACTTAACTCTTCATGTCTTAGCACTTCTACAATTTCTGGCCCCACCAGCGGAATTAGTCCTGAGAGCCATAGGGTCCATGGCAGCAGCTATCAACCTTTCACCCCTAGCCCGCTTGAACATGAGGATTCTTCAATGGACCTTACATGTCCAGTGGTCCATCCTTCGACATCCGTTGGACTTCCTGATTCCCCTCAGCAGAGTTTGCAGGGACTCCCTTACTTTGGTGGCTCCATTCCCGAGAGCTTCGGGAAGGGTGGCCATTTTTGATGCCTCAACCCCAAGCCACGGTGACCACGGACACTTCTCGCCTGGGGTGGGGGTGGGGGGGCATTGCTTGGGCAGAACTGTCCAAGGCACGTGGACTCAGAGACCGTTCTGCACATCAATTTTCTGGAGATGAGGGCAGTGCTTCTAGCGTTGCAAGCTCTCCAAGCCCTTCTTCCTCCGGGGACTATTGCAATTCCGACAGACAACATATCACTGGTCTGGTACATCAACAAACAGGGGAGGACCAAGTCTTACCCTCTTTGCCAAGAGGCCACGAGAGTTTGGGAGTGGGCGATATCCACCAAACGTTTTCTGCTAGCAATGCACATTCTGGGTCGGTCCAACATTTTAGCGGACAAGCCGAGTCGAACTATCCTCTCGCCTTACGAGTGGTCTCTAAACCCCTTAGTAGCGAAACAGATCTTCCTCAAATGGGGTCAACCTTGCTGCGATCTCTTCGCATCGCCTTCGAACGCAAAGTGCAGCGAGTTTTTCGCTCTAATTCCCCCGACGGGGGAGAGCCCCAGAGACGCTCTAGTTCATGCTTAGCCATCCGGTCTTCTTTATGCTTATCCTCCTCTCCCATTAATGACAAAATTCTTACAAAAAGCTCGTCGGTTGGGGAGCAAGGTTATCCTCATAGCCCCATTCTGGCCTCGTCAAACCTGGTTCTCGTACCTATGGTCTCATCTCATAGCTCCTCTTTGGATCTTGGATCCCATCCCAGATCTGATCTCTCATCCTTTGGGATTGAAAACTTCGAATCTGGACGACCACAAGCTCTCGGCTTGGTTGATCCAGTTCCGTTAGTGGCTAGGACTCCCAGTATCTCGTCCGCAGTTAAATCCATCCTGGTGGCGGCGTATAAGCCTTCTACCAGGAAGGTCTACAACAGTAAATGGAAACGTTTTTCCATCTGGGCCTGGCGTATGAATTTGGACCCTTTTACTGCTCCCATTCCAGCAGTACTTGAATTTCTATCTCACATTTTCCATCAAGGGGCCAGTTCTTCTACTGTGAAGGTTCAAATTGCGGCCATTTCCCACTTCCACATTGGGGACAATTTTGGTCCTTTAGCTTCCACTAAGATCTGTAAGACTTTCTTAAAGGGCACCTTTCTTTTAAGACCTCCTGTCAAGAATGCGGTTCCTCCATGGGACCTAACCTTAGTCCTTCAGGCTCTGACTGGTCCACCCTTTGAGGCTGCAGCTTCTGTTGACTTAAAGCTCTTGTCTTGGAAAACTGCCTTCTTAACTGCTATTACCTCAGCTAGAAGGGTATCTGAGCTTCAGGCCCTTTGTACTAAACCCCCGTATCTTGTCTTCCATAAGGACAGAGTATCTCTCAGGACTAATCCTTCCTTCTTACCTAAAGTGGCTTCCGAGGCTAACATCAACCAATCCATTAATCTGCCTGTTTTCTTCCCTAACTATCGGAACAAGGGGGAGTACAGACTGCATTCATTAGATGTGCATAGACAATTGCGCTTTTACTTGCACAGAACAGCTGCCTCTCGTAAGTCGGAGCAGCTCTTTGTTTCCTTTGCTAAGCCATCCTTGGGTAAACCAGTAACGAAGGTGACTCTAGCTAGATGGATATCTCACTGCATTTTGCTTACATACAAAATTTCTGGTCGGCCTGAGCCCTTGGGGGTTCATGCTCATTCTACCTGTTCTACGGCTACCTCTGCTGCGTTTTGTTCAAGAGTTCCCTTGGATGACATCTGCTCTGCGGTTACCTGGGCTTCTTCTCATACCTTTATTTCTCATTATAAATTAGATCTGATATCCAGAGGGAGGGCGGCCTTTGGCTCTGCAGTGCTCCGGAATATTCTTCCTTGAAGACCTCCCAAGTTTTCTGGTAGCTGGGGACTCTGTCCCACAGGTTGCTGATCAAATGAAGTTAACTACTTCAGATGAAGTTATGTACTCACCATAACGTTCCATCTGAGTAGGTAACTTCATTTGTCAGGAACCGACCCCCCCCCTCCTTGCCCCTAACCTGGTTTTCGTTACCTGAATGATAGAATGATTCAGTCCTGGTATGCATCAGTTTGGGATGGTTCAGGTATTGTTTGTCTTGGTGTTGTCTGGTAATTGGGCAAACTCGATCTGAGGACTGGAGGGAGGTAGCAGGGTATTATGGGTAAGGGGGAGGAGCTTGGAGCTCAGATCTCTAGCTTGGAAAGCTGCCGGCTCGGATCCAGGATGGATTCGATACCCACAGGTTGCTGACAAATGAAGTTACCTTCTCAGATGGAACATTATGGTGAGTACATAACTTCTTTTTTATGTGGAATCAAAATCCTATCACCCAGTGTCAGTTGGAGTGGACAGGTGGAGATCCCTTGTCTTGTGCGAGTAGGTCCACCCTGTGAGGTAATTTGATGACTGCCCTTGATTAAATGCAGAGGAGGAGGAAACCAATACTGTCTCGGCCAAAAGGGAGTCACCAACAAGGTTTTGGGAGTATCCTGTTGAATTCTGAACAGGACTTTTGGAATGAGGGGAAGGGGAAGGAATGTAAAAAGAAAAGTACAGTTGTGTACACCTACCATAAATGTAGATGTTCGAGTGTATTCACAGTTGCAGTCATTACATTTGGGTTATCTGCTTGCAGGTAGCCCTCAGTCGGCCTGATTAACAAAGTCTTGGGTCCTGCGTTGGTTGCTGTCCATTCTTCCATGACGTCAGGTCGTCAGGGGTATAAAACATGCAGCCGACGCCATTACATCAGTTTTTCTTGCCCCAGATGTCAGGTGCCCCCCTAATAGGAAGCAATTAAATATAAAAGTACAAAGATATACCACCAACAAAAATGCAAATACACCAAAAAGGCTTTTAAGCATAGTAAAGGAAAGTAGAGGTATAGCCAAAAGAAGTTAGGGGGCTTGAGGGAGGGTAACCAGGACTGCAACAGTGAATACACTCGAACATCTCCATTTATGTTAAATGTACACAACTGTACTATGTTCTTCGTGTTGCACTGTTGGTCATTAAATTTGGGTAGGTTCCCAAAGCTATGGTTGGGAGGAGGAATTTAGATAGCAGTAGGGCCAGTTATAAGGCCCTGCAAGACTGCAGTGGAAAATCCAGCTCTGGATTTAGAGAAAATTGGCAAATGATAATGCTTGGTGAAAGTATGTACAGAATTCCAGGTAGCAGCTTCTAGGATGTCCCTGGTAGGGACGTCTCTGAGAAAGGCTGTAGAGGTAGATGCAGCCCTGGTGGAGTGAGGTCTGATCCCCTGGGGGATAGGTTTTCCATGGTGCTTATAGCAGAAATTAATGCAATGGCTTATCCATTTCGAAATGGTTTGCTTTGAAATAGCCTTCCTCTCTGCCCCTGCAGCAAATGCCACCAGCAGTTATTCATATTTCCTTTGAGGTTTAGTCCTATCCAAGTAGAATCTAAGTTGCCTGTGCACATCTAAGGAATGCAGTATCCATTCCCCTTTATTCTGTGGATTGGGAATGAAGGATGGCAAATGAATGGACTGATTAAGAGCCACACTGGTTACCATCTTGGGCATGAAGGATGGATTGGTTCTGACGCACACCCTGTCCGCATGAAAGATGGTGAAGGGCTCCACTGCCATAAGGGCCTGTAAATTCAGATACCCTTCTAGCTGAAGTGATTGCTAAAAGGAAAGCTGTTTTCCAAGAAAGAAATTTTTAGTCTGCAGTAGCAGCTGGCTCGAAAGGAGATAGAGTGAGTTTCTTCAAGACAAAGTTAAGGTCCCAGGCTGGGGTTGGAGCTCTCCTGGGTGGTCTCAAACTTTTGGCCCCTCTAAGGAACTGCCTGAGCAGTGGATGAAAGAAGAGGGGAGGTTATGTGTTATAATGAGATGAAATGGCTGAGGTGTGGATTTTAATGGAGGAAAAAGACAGGCCCTTGTGAAGCATCTCAGTTAAGTATTGTAAAATCTGAGGTAAATTGGGCGCTGCTGTGCTCATTCCTTGAGATTGGTTCCAGGCACAGAATACTTTCCATTTTTCAGCATAAGATTTTCTAGTACTAGGCCTCCTTGCCTCTAAAATGATATCCATCACAAGTTTGCTGAGGGATGGTAAAGGGGAGACTAAGTAATTAGCCAGGCTGCAAGGTTCAGTGTTAGAAGCTGAGGGTGCAGATTCTGGTTCTCCTGGTGAAACAGGGAAGGAGTCTGAGGCAAGTGCCATGGAGATGACCGTGACACTGCGCAGGAGAGGGTACCAGTGTTGGCCGGCCAGTCTGGAGCAATCAAAATCATCCTTGGTTTAACCTGTTTGATTTTTAGTAGTAGTTTGGAGAGCAGAGGCAGAGGGGGGAAGGCATAGACTGATAGGTTTTTCCAGCTGAAGGACAGAGCATCCACTTTCCAGGCTTGTTTGTGGGGAGTCCTTGTGCAAAATTTGTCCAATTGGTAGTTCTGGGGAGAGGCAAACAGGTCTATGTCTGGGCTCCCCCATTTGCTTGTCAACATGTTGAAAATCCTTGGTTCCAGTTTCCACTCGTATGGGTCCATGAGGTTTCTGCTTGGTCCGTCTGCCAGTGTATTTCATTTTCCTGGCAGGAACTGAGCTTGTAGGTGCACTTGGTAGCTCAAGGCTGTGTTCCACAATGCCATGGCTAGTCTGCACAGGGGGTAAGAATGTGCACCCCCCCTGCTTGTTTGTGTACCGCATAACAGTGGTGTTGTCCGTCTTTACCATTAGTTGTCCTGGAAGAATGTAGTCCTTGAAGGCTGTCAGAGCATTCTGTACAGCTAACATTTCTTTTTGATTGATATGCAGGTGCATTTGACTTGGGTTCCATTTGCCCTGAATGCACTTCCCTGCCAGGTGAGACCCCCATGCATAGTCTGATGCGTCTGTTGTTAGGGTTTGGGCGGCAGGGGGTGGTATGAAAGGTAGTCCCTTGTTTTGGTGGCAGGCCTCTGCCCACCAAAGGAACTCTAGGCGTAGGCAAGGTATGATGGGAATCATTGTTTCTAGGTCTTGAGAATGTTGACACCATAGGCTTTTTAGATACCACTGTAGTTTACTCATATGCAGTCTTGCATATGGAATTCGAAGAATGCAAGAGGCCATGAACCCCAAGGCTTGCAGTATTTGTCTTGCAAATAGCAGGGTTTTTGTGGCCACTTGTTTGAAGTAGGTTGTCAAATGAATTTGTTTCTCTGGTGTGAGATAAGCCATCTGGGAAGTTGTATTCAAGCTTGCTCCCAGGAATATAATTTGCTGACAGGGTACCAGGTGTGATTTATTTTTGTTTATGGTGTACCCTAGACAAGTTAGAACCCTCTGTACAAAAGCCAGATGATTCAAAAGTATGTCCTGGTTTTCTGCCTGAATTAGACAATCGCCCAGGTATGGGTATATTTGAAAATGTCGTTGCCTGTAAAATGCAATAACTGGAGCTAGGCACTTTGTGAATACCCTGGGCGCAGTAGATAAGCCAAAGGGCAGTGCAGAGAACTGATAGTGTGTGTAGCCTGCTTTGAAGCATATGTATCTTCTGCAAGATTCCCTGATTGGGATGTGCAGGTATGCTTCTTTTAAATCTAGTGCTACCAACCAAGCATCTTTGCCTAGCATAGGAAGTAACTGGTGAAGAGTCAGCATCTTGAATTTTGGAATCTCCAAAAAGGTATTTAGAGTAGACAGGTCCAGGATAGGACGCCATGAATTGTCTTTTCTGGGTACCAGGAAAAGTCTCGAGTGAAACCCTGTCCCTTTTCCTCTTCTGGTACCAGTTGAATAGCACCCATGCTTAAAAGAGAAAATACTTGTTTTTGGGCCTCTGCCCACTGATTTGGGGGTAGGTCCAGCCACCTGCTTGGTGTTGGCAACGTGTGGAAGTGGAATCTGTATCCCTGGGACACTATATTTAAAACCCATTTGTCCTGGGTAATGAGTTCCCAATTCTTTGCATGAAGAGCAATCTTTCTCCCCAAAGGGGCAGTCAGTTGATAAGTGCTTGGAGACTTTAAAACGAAGTCATTGAAACAGTTTACCATAGGGGGGAGTCTTATGATTCCCAGATTTGGAAGTGGAGGCCCCCCACTGCTTAGTTCTGTGTCTCCCCTGGGACTGAAACCTGGGGGTTTTGCTGTGTCTGGGTTTGGTTTGAGAAGACCTGGAAGGGGCTGGAAAGAACCAATTCTTAGAGGGCCAGTGCCTACTAAATCTAGGAGGCTGAACTTGTAAAATAATCTTTAACAGTTTGCATAGATTTAGCTTTATCTTCCATCTTTTTAGGAACTTCTTCAGCCTTGTTGCCAAACAGGCGGTCCTGATTTAAAAGAGCATCCAACAACTTAGCTTTGACATGATCAGGCAAAGATTGCTCCTTAAGTCAAGCATGCCTTCTGAGCACAGACAATAACAGCCCTGCAAGAGGCCTCTAATGAATCAAAACCACATTGCAAAGTATGTTTTCCAACCTGTTCAGCAGAATGCATTAAATCCTGTAATTATTTATTTTCCACACAGTCAGGAATCAACATCATTTTCTGTTTAAGCAGTCCAATAACGTTGCTGATACTTTAACATATGAAACTGGCAGTTTAAAGCCCTAATGGCCAAGGCTGCAGAAGTGTAAACCTTCTTACCCCATCTATCCAGCGCCCTGGAGTCTCAATCAGAAGGGGTAGGATTTTTAGCAGTAGAAGCCTTAATGTCCTTGGGCCCCTGTGAAATAGTCTCTGGATCTGCAATAGGATTTTTAAAAAGGAACTTCTGGGACTCAGGGACCCTGTAGTATCTGTCAGGTTTTCTGGGAGCAGGAGGCAGGGAATCAGGGGACAAACTAGATTCTGAAAAAGCATCATTAACAATGTCTAGTACAGGAGGAACAGCTAAAGGCCTATGCTGAGGTAGGAGAAGGAAATCACTAAGCCTCTTTATTGAATTTGAAAAATCCTGGCTTTCCCAGTGGAAATGCTCCCTTAGAGTATATGTAAGGTTTCCCCCAAAAGAAAAATCCTCAGGAGGGGAAGCAGAGGGAATGGAGTCCTCTGCATCAGAATCTTCATAAGTAGACAAGAGAAAATCCAGATAATCAAAAGAATCAGAAAAAACAGAATCCTGATCAAAAGATTTATAATCAGCTTCAGTCCTAGGCCTCTTAGAAGGGGGGGGGGTTGCTACCCCCTGATTAGAGTTATTAGATCTTCAGCCATTCGTATCATTTGTTGTTTAGGCATAAAGGCCTCAGCATGTGGCCTGGGTGTCGTTTTTTTAGGCATGGATCGAGATTTAGGCCTAAGTAAAGAAGGAGGCGTCAGTTTAATATTCAAGTCCATAGGCCTGAATACACGCTCAGAAGCCAGTGCCTGCACAGCGGCTCCGGTCCCATCTAAGGTAGAGACATCCACGGGTTCCATAGTTGAAGCATCTCGCGGCATACTGGACTCCGAATAGGTCTCAGTAGAGGCCTGCGAATCAGAAGTAGCGGGTATCAGGGGCTGCGAAAGCACCTCACTGAGTACTGGCGAATGGCTTAGGAGAAGCGCTGTTGGCAGTTGTAGAACTCAGCGGCCTGTGTCTGTCTTTATCTTTGCATTTCCTCAGAATCCCTGTAGCCGGATGGCTAACCGATGACATTTCTGGATAATTAAACCGAGAACCGAAATATTTAGAGGCGAAATATACCAACGATGGATAGTGCGCTGATTAAATAAAGCACAAAACCGACAGCAAGGTACGTCATGGTCAGGGCCTAGGCAAGGAATACAATATGAATGAAAATCTTTATGAGGTATTTGCTTTCCACAATTAATGCAATTAACAACTTTTATTGACATCGGTAAGGAGCAAGAAAAAGTTTCCCCAACGGGGTACTTGGCTTTAGTTGAAGACTTCAGTTCTGAAACTCGACAACGTAAATTTCAGGAGTCGGCCGACCGGCACTTGCAAACTGCTTCTGCTTCGGGCACGGCATGGCAAGAAAGACTGATGTAATGGCGTCGGCTGCATGTTTTATACCCCTGACGACCTGACGTCATGGAAGAAGCAACAGCAACCGACGCAGGACCCAAGACTTTGTTAATCAGGCCGACTGAGGGCTACCTGCAAGCAGATAACCCAAATGTAATGCCTGCAACAGTGAAACACGAAGATCATCATCCCCTTCCAAGAAAAAGATAGGTAACCCACCTTCCAAACCAGAGGACCTGGGACTCTGGCACAAAAAAGAGGAAGTTGTCTGTACAGAGGGGAGGCAAATAGATCTGTTTGAGAAGTACTCCCCTGGTGGACAACGTCGAGAAACACATACTTGTGAAGCATCCATTCATGGGATTGAGTTAAGGAGTGTGTGCCACAATATTTTGACCTGAGGGAATGTAAAATGCCTGAAGAGTCACTTGATACTGGACAGTTAGATCACACATAAAGGAGTACCAACCAGCAAAGATAAGATCTTGCTCCCCCATTTGCTTACATACCGCATCACTGTGGTATTGTCTGTAAACACCTTGAGAGGTCCCCAGTGAGAAAAGAGGATGAAAAGCCTGAAGCAACAGTAGAATCATCTCTTTGACATTAATGTGCTCTTTCTGTTGAACAGACTACCACACCAGGTGCACCTTTAAGGAGCCAAAGGCTGCTCCCCATCCCACATTTCAGGCATCAGTAAACAGCTCCTAACAGAGAAGAGGGGGATGAAAAAGGAGCCCTGAGTTTCAAGACAACTGTTGATCCAACAGTGAAGTTCCTTCTTGAGACAAGGAATCCCAGAGCTCTCAAACTCCCTGGCTGTGAGAGGCCAGTGGAAGAGGATTTTGAAAGAAGGAAATGAGTGTCAAGATACTGGGAAGAGGCAGATATGTCAGCATAGGCACCGTCTGAATCCTGCACTCCAGAAAATCATGGTCCTGAGAAGGATTCAAAAAAGACTTTTTGAAGTTTATTGTGAACCCCAGGCTTTGCAGAAGGGAAATGGCAAAATGAACATTTTGTAACAGGATCTCTGGAGAGGATGCTTGAAACTGGAGGTCATCTAAGTAAGGAAATACTTGGATCCCCTGAATCCTGCAAAAAACAATCACAGGAGCTAGGCATTTGGTGAATACCCTTGGAGGAGTAGAGAGGTCAAAGGGTAAAGTATAGAACTGAAAATGTTAGGAAGCAACAAAGAAATGTAAAAACTTCCTGAAAAGGGGATGAATAGAGATATGGAGGTAAGCATCCTTGAGATCCAGAGAAACCAGAAAAGCCTGAGGAAGCAGCAAGGGGAACAAAGCCTGAAGGAATAACATTTGAAAAGAAGGAACCTTCAGAAAAGTATTCAGGTGAGAACGATCCAGAATGGGTCTCCAAGTGCCCTCTTTCCTGGGGACTAAAAAATATTCTGGAGTAAAACCCCTTCCCCCTTTGAGCAGCTGGAACCTCTTGAATAGTTCCCAGAGTCAAAAGATCCTGGAGCACGTAGGCAAAAAGCTTAACTGTTCTTGAGGTGGCCAAGAAATACCCATGAAGTGGGAGAAAGATTTCCAAACCATATAATACCCTTGGCGAATAATGAAAGAACCCAAGAATCTTGGGTCATGCTTACCCACACAGGAAGAGACAGAGAAAGACGAAGAGAAAGAGGAATGTGGCTGGGAAGAATCGTGTAGTCAGTCAGACAGCACTTGGTTCATCAGGAAAGGAAGGTTTCTGAACAGGAGGGGCCTGTGTAGACTTAGCTGGGGCAACCTTCCTACCACCACCTTCTTGCCTTCAGGAGGAGAATGAGACTGCCTTCTAATAAAACCTGATTTAGTAGTGTAGTTTCTCTGGAACTTAGGCACTGGTGAAAAAAAATGTTTCAGATCCTGTAACTCCTTGCCTTTCTCCTGCAGAGACTTGAACAAATCAGCTGCATGCAGCAGCACCAAACAAACATTTGTTGCCCAGAGGAGCATCCATCAACTTAGCCTTAATATCATCAGACAGAGGTGGAAGCCGTAGCCAGGAATATCTCCTCAAAACAAAGCCAGAAGCAGCATTCCTAGAGGAAGCATCTGCCGCATCATAACTACATTTAATGGAATGGCGAGCTACTTGTGAAGAAGTCCCTAACTTGTAAAGGAATTTGCAGTCATCAAAAGCTTTATAAACCAAGTCTGGTTTCTTAGCAGCAGGGGGCTGAGAGTCTGGGGCCTGAGAAGCAGAAAAGAAAGCATCCAGTAAAGCAGCAGGAACAGCAGAGGGTCTAGGAGTCTCCATCCGAAGGAGTCCATAATATCTCCAATGCATTTCAGACACTTGGGAACAATCCCATTTAAAGAGCTTCATCATCCTGGCAATGGTATCCCCAAAGAAATCTCCTCAAAAGGGGATTCAGGACTAGTAGACTTCGTCAGAGGAACCCTAAAAGTAGAGTTGTGTACACTTACCATAAATTTAGATGTTCAAGTGTATTCACTGTTGCAGTCATCACATTTGGGTTGTCTGCCTGCAGGTAGCCCTCAACAGGCCTGAATACCAGAGTCTTCAGAGTCCTGCATCAAATGCTGTCGCTTCTTCCATGATGTCAGGTCATCAAGGGGTACAAAACATGCAGCCAATGCCATTACATCAGTTTTTCTTGCCCCAGATGTCAGGTTCCCCCACAACAGGAAGCAATTATATGGTATGGAATGCCCTCAGCAAAAAGCAAATACACATGATATAATATATGCCAAAGAAGAAGGAAAGGTAAAAGTCAAGAAAGTCAGGGGGCTGGAGGGAGGGTAACCAGGACTGCAACAGTGAATACACTCGAACATCTACATTTATAAGTGTACACAACTGTACTATGTTCTTCGTGTTTCACTGTTGCAGTCATCACATTTGGGTTGATTCCCAAAGCTAAGGAAGGGTGGAGGTAGTTAAAGAGCATTAGGGCTAGCAATCAGGCCCTGTAAGACTGCTGTGGCAAATCCAGTTCTGGATTTAGAAAAGATAGGCAGGTGGTAATGTTTGGTGAAAGTATGTACAGAGCTCCAGGTTGCAGCTTCCAGGATGTCCCTGGTAGGGACTCCTCTGAGAAATGTAGTAGAGGTAGATACAGCACTGGTGTAATGTGTTCTTATCCCCTGTGGGGTAGGTTTTCCATGGTGTTTGTAGCAAAAATGGATGCAATGTGCTATCCATTTGGAAATGGTTTGCTTTGAAATGGCCTTCCCCTCTGCCCCTGCAGCAAAGCAAACTAGCAGCTGGTCAGAGTTTCTGAGAAGCTTTGTCCTGTCCAAATAGAATCCAAGCTGCCTGTGTACATCCAGAGAATGCAGTATCCTTTTCCCTTTATTCTGAGGATTAGGGAAAAAAAATAGGCAAATGAATGGGCTGGTTTAGAGCCACACTAGACACCACCTTGGGCATAAAGGATGGATTAGTCCTGAGGGAAACCCTGTCCGCATGGAAGATAATGAAGGGTTCCACTGCCATGAGGGCCTGCAGTTCAGACACTCTTCTTGCTGAAGTGATGGCTAGAAGTAAAGCTGTTTTCCAAGAAAGGAATTTCAACTCTGCTGTAGCAGCTGGTTCAAAGGGGGGAAAAGTGAGTTTTTCCAATACAAAGTTAAGGTCCCAGGCTGGAGTGGGAGCTCTCCTGGGGGGTCTTAAATTTTTGGCCCCTCTAAGGAATTGTTTTAGTAGGGGATGAGAGAAGAGGGTGGCTCAGTATTATAATGTGCTGATATGGCAGAGGCATGAACCTTAATTGAAGAGAAGGCTAAGACCCTTGTGTAACATTTCTGTTAAATAATCTAGAATATGAGGTAAGCTGGGCACCACTGTGCCCGTCCCCTGAGCCTGACTCCAGGAACAGTATATTTTCCACTTTTCTGAATAGGATTTTCTAGTACTAGGCCTCCTTGCCTCAAGAATGACATCCAACACCTGCTTACTGAGGGTTGCTAGAGGTGAGCTCAGGGAACAAGCCAGGCTGCAAGGTTCAGGGTTTGAAGCTGAAGGTGCATAATCTGGCCCGCCTGCTGGGACAGTGGGGAAGAGGTCTGAGGCAGGTGCCATAGTTATAGCACTGTCAGACTGGGCAAAAGGGGGTACCCAGTGCTGCCATGGCCAGTCTAATGCAATCAGTATTGCCCTTGGCTTGTCCTGTATGATCTTTAGTAGTACCTTCGAGAGGAGAGGCAGAAGGGGAAAGGCATAAACTGAGAGGCTTACAGGACAGGGCATCCACTTTCCAAGCTTGACTGTGGGGAGTTCTGGTGCAGAATTTGTTCAATTGGTAGTTCCGAGGGGAGGCAAACAGGTCTACCTCTGGTGTCCCCCATTTCATCAAGAGCTTGAATATTTCGGGTTCCAGTTTCCATTCGTATGGGTCCATGAGATTTCTGCTTAAGTCGTCTGCCAGTGAATTTAGTCTGCCTGGTAGGAATTGAGCTTGTAGGTTCACTTGGTAGCTCAAGGCTGTGTCCCACAGAGCCATGGCTAGACTGCAGAGAGCGTAGGAATGGGTTCCCCCCTGCTTGTTTATGTACCACATAACTGTGGAGTTGTCTGTCTTTACCAATAGTTGTCCTGGAAGAATAAGGTCTTTGAAGGCTGTCAAAGCACACTGTACGCTAACATTTCTTTTTGATTGATATGCAGGCGCATCTGTTTTGGGTTCCATTTGCCCTGAATGCACTGCCCTGCGAGCCCCCCATGCATAGTCTGATGCGTCTGTTAGGGTTTGGGCGGCAGGGGGTAGAGTGAAAGGGAGTCCCTTGTTGTGGTTGCAGGCCTCTGCCAACCAAAGGAACTCTGTCCTTAGACAAGGAATGAGAGGAATCATTGTTTCCAGATCCTGAGAATGTTGACACCATAGACTTTTTAGATGCCACTGAAGTTTCCTCATATGCAGTCTTGCATATGGATTAACAGGATGCAAGAGACCATGAACCCCAGGCCTTGAAGGATTTTACTTGCAGATAGCTGGGTTTTTGTGGCCAGTAGTTTGAAGTAGGTTGTCAAGTAAACTTGTTTCTCTGGAGTGAGGAATGCCATCTGGGAAGTTGTGTTCAAGCTTGCTCCCAGGAATACAATCTGTTGGCAAGGTAGTAGGTGTGATTTCTTCTCTTGATGGTGTACCCCAGTGAAGTTAGATGTCTCTTTACAAATGTCAGGTGTTGTAATAGTAAGTCCTGACTCGCTGCCTGAATCAGGCAATTGTCCAAGTATCGGTAAATTTGAATATTTCTCTGCCTGCAAAATGCAATAGCTGAAGCTAGGCACTTTGTGAATATCCTCAGCGCAGTAGATAAGCCAAAGGGAAGTGCAGAGAACTAGTAGTGCATGGAGCCTGCCCTGAAGCGTAGGTATTTTCTGCAAGATTCCCTTATTGGGATATGCAGGTAAGCTTCTTTTAGGTCTAGGGTTGCCAGTCAGGTGTCCTTGGCTAGCATAGGAGAGAAGCTGTTGAAGAGTTAGCATTTTGAATTTTGGAACCACCAGAAAGGTGTTGAGAATAGACAGGTCCAGGATAGGACACTGGAAGTTTATCTTTTCTGGGAACCAGGAACAGTCTTGAATAAAAACCTTGTCCCCTTGGTTCTGCTGGGACAGGTTGAATAGCTCTGATACTGAGGAAAGAGAGCACTTGTTTTTGGGCCTCTGCCCACTGGTTTTGGGGGAGGTCTGGCCGTCCACTTGGGGTTGGGAGTTAGTGGAAGTGGAATCTGTATCCCAGGGAAACTATGTTTAAAACCCATTTGCCTTGGGTAAACGAGTTCCCAGTTTTTTGCATGCAGGGCGAGCTTTCCTCCTAAGGGAGCAAGTAGTTGAGCAAGGCTTGGAAGAGTTTAGGGTAAGTCAGTGAGACATTCTTCCATAGGGGGGTGGCTTATTACTCCCTGCTTTGGAAGTGGGAGCCTCCCACTGCTTAGATCTGTGCATAGCCTGAGACTGAAGTCTTGGTTGCTCCTGGGTTTGGACTGAGAAGGCCTGGAAGGGACCAGTTCTTTGAAGGCCAATGCCTACTGAATCTAGGTGGCTGTACTTAAGTCTTAAACAATTTGCATAGATTTAACTTTTTCCTCCATCCTTTTGAGGACAACTTCTGCTTTGTTGCCAAAAAGGCGTTTTTGGTTTAAGGGTGCATCCAGTAATTTAGCTTTAACATGTTTTGGCAAGTTTTGTTCCTTAAGCCAAGCATGCCTTCTAAGTACAGACCCAATGATAGCAGCCCTGCAGGATGCCTCTAAAGTATCAAAACCACATTGCAAAGTATGTTTACCAACTTGGTCAGCAGAACGCATTAACTCTTGTAAATCTTTGTGTTCAGCACAGTCAGGAATCAACATCATTTTCTGTTTAAATAATCCCATAATATGCTGCTGATACTTTAACATATGAAACTGGCAATTTAAAGCTCCAATAGCCAAAGCAGCAGAAGTGTATACCTTCTTACCCCATCTGTCTAAAGCTCTAGAGTAATCCAAAAACTCCAAGGAAAGGGTGCCACAGAACCAAGAACCAGTAAAACCACAACAGGCACCCAAAAAGGCAGAAGGTAATAATAAAACACAAGCCTGTAGGTGTAAGCAGCAGCAGGTTTAATCACAAACGCCACACAGTACAAAACGTTTTCGTCCACCAGACTTCTTCAGATGTAAAATGAATGAATGAAGGCTGTGCCTGCTTATATACCCCTCCCAATTTAATTAATAGTTAAAACAATTGTTTAATTGACACCAATTAAATCCTGAGTATCGTGACAACCTACCAACGTGCCACAAATACAGATGAAAGTAGATAAAAACATGCACATTTTTTAAAAGAACTTTGTGATGGTTTTAGTATTTATATATTTATTTTAATGTGTTGGACAGACAAATAACCTTGAATCAAAAACCAACAAAAGGAACTTGCAAAACAATATGTGTACTTATTTTATAGTTTTGCAGCTCTCATTTTTAAAATAGGGGCAATGGATATGTATTCATTCAGCCCTGGGAATCTATTGGCTTCCAATAACTGCCAAAATATTTCTCTCACCTCTATCCTATTTTCCCATGGGCCCCCCCTCACATCACATTGCACCTTCTCTACAACAAAGAAGCCCCATTTTGCTTGGGGACATGTCAGTGTATGTTTAAACAAGGCATTTTTAATATCTTCGACTCTAATAGCATATAAATGCTCATAAATCCTCCTTTTGAGTTTACGAGTAGTTTTTCCAATGTAAAATGCACCACAGGTTTTACATACGGCTAAATAAATCAAGCCTTCACTATTACAGTTGGAAAATCTACTACTCTGAATCTGATGGTCTCTTGCCAGGATGTATACAGAATCCTGTCTAAGTATATATGGGCATTGGGCACATGCCCCACATTTGTAGGTTCCCAATTTCTTACATGAAACAATAGAACCATTATGCTCCAGCAAATCCTTGAGGTTCCTGCCTTTTTTATATGTAAATCCTAGGGTGTTGGTAAACAAAACGTCCAACTCTGAATAACACCTAAACCTGCTCCAGTGTTGAGTAATAATGTTTTTAACCCTAGAGGTATTCTGATTGTAAAACATCACAGTTACCCCCAAGGTTTCTTGATTTCATCCCTGGTAACATCACCCATGGTTGTTGTGTGGTACCCTGCACATTTATTGGTACTATCACACTTGTATCTCCTGTTCCCAAAATAGGGGCAAACCTATCCTTTCTCCCATTCTTTACTTCCTCCAAAACCTCATCAATTAAATAGTTAGAATACTTCCTAGATATAAACATTTCTTTGACTCTCTGACTTTCGTCTTCGAAGTCAGAGTCCAAAGAGGTCATCCTACAACTATGGACAAATTGTCCCTTGATAATACTTCTCTTCTGTTTAAATGGATGGGAACTACTGAAATATAGGTATGAGTTAGAAAAGGTTTCCTTTCTATATACATTAGATGTAAACTGCTGCCCTAGGACGTCTTTTTTAATAGTGACGTCCAGAAAGTTCATACAGTCATGTGTAATATGGGAAGTAAATTTCAAAAAATTAGTGGTATGGTTTAGATAGTCTATAAATTCTGTCAACTTTTCCATACTACCTTTCCAAAAAATGCAAATATCATCCAGGTAACGTTTGTAATATACCCAATATTGTGCATATTCAGACTGGAACACAAACTTATCTTCCCAAACCATGAGCACAATGTTGGCATCTAAAGGCTTTTGTATACTGGCCGGATGTCGGGCCACACGCAGCAGGGGATCCCTAGTGTCATGAATACTGTAACAGTGATATGGAAAGACTAATAGGTTACATCTGTAATTGGCGAAATGTGAGTACTGTATTCTACATCTGTTCAAGTCAATGATAGACTAATAAACTTAATTTGCTCTAAGGAAAAAGTCTTCATAAATTACACTTTTGAACCAATGAAACATGAATGGTAAGAAATGCTGTAATTAAATTAACATAAGGGGCAGACACCTACAGAGGGACTGGGTTTAAGAACACAATGAGAACAGGGTGGCGGGAAAGTCTAATTTCTATGACTTATCAAGAGAGACAGTTTTATTTCCTCTTTCAAGCAGAAAACAAACCAAGAAATTTGCCTTTCCCACAAGTTTATTTCTATGGCAGAGATGTTTTGAGTGAGCTTTTTCAAAAAAAAAAAAAAAAAAAAAAATACAATAAACAATGCTTTCTATTCACTTGAATAAAAAATTCTAGATTCTAGCTCTTTCCTCAGTTTACATATAATTAACATTTTACAATTTTATGACTCACCTAGGAAGAAATTTTTCTCTCCTATAAAGAACTTTCAATATGCAAAGAAAAAGGACTTTTAAGACACTGCAACAATGCAAACTGTAATCAAGCAAATGAGATGCCATATATCATGCTATGAGTGTCATAGCAATGATGAGGGAAATAACAGAGGATGGTGGATGTGGCAGGGTGCATCCCTACAGCTGAAGTACAGGGCTACAGGAACAGTTATTTGGAAGAATCAAAACTTAAGAACTTACCATAACAATGCATCAGCAGAGTTGTTGTCAGCACTTCACCCTTTCCAATGATTTTCCACATACCTCCATCTTACTTCAGATCTTGTTTACCACTCGTGCTCAAACAAGGTTTAAAATGGTCCCAAGTTTCTTTTTGTTAGCAGCATTTTCTTGATTTTTTCCCCCTACATATCCAATCATTTTCAATGATTCTTTCATGTTTTCCTTTTTGGTGTTTTTAACTCTTTTGGTGAAATACTTCCAATTTTGTTGCCTCTCTCCTCACATCCTACTCACTTGCCTTGTAATTCCTAGTTTGTACAGTGTGCGTAGTAGGATAGGTTTCGTAACTGTTTTGCCCATTTTGAATGTCAGCACTTCTTTTTGTGTTGCGTCTTTGGATAATGAGTAATGCAATAAACTGTGTTTAAGAAATGAGCACCATGTGGACACAAGCTATAACCCCCCCCCAAAGACTGACATGTTAAATGCATACTTTGTGCAATTATCATGCAGATGACAAGCAATCTACGACAAATCTAATTAAAAAAAACCTATAACCTATATAACAAAATAATTTTAAAAAAGTATTTTGCCTAATGGGACATCTCAGAATCAGTCAACCTATGCAAGGGCTAAACAGCACAAGGACTCTAAACATCCTAACATCAAACACCCTAATATTAGGTGATTTCAATTACCCAAACATTAACTGGGAGAACTACTCAAGTACTAACTCCCTTGCCCAACATTTCCCAGAATTTATAAACTCAAACACCCTGGATCAACTGGTCAACACTCCCACCACAGGTGACAACATACTGGACCTGGTCATGACCAACATGGGCGACTGGTGTTCCACACTGGAGGGCAACCCCTCACTGGTTAGATCTGACCATAAACAAATCACTTTGGATATCCACATTCCGCCCCCACCCCCGGACAAGGAAACCACTGTGAAAAACTTTTCAAAAGCAAACTTCACATTGCTTAAGACCGAAGTGGAAAGTTTCAAAGCCCCCATGCTAAAGGATAACACTGTCCAAGCTGCAAAATCCTTTACTAATACATTCTACGGGCACCTACAAGAATGAATGGATCATGCTATCCCAAGCAAAACCAAAACTCACTCCTCCAAGACAAGGAAACCAGTGTGGTGGACTCTTGCCATAAACAAGCTATACAAAAGGAGGAGGAAACTAGTACAGAAAAGAGTAAAATCCCAAGAAGGAAAGACATCCCTGATTAGTATCAGCAAGAAACTACGATCCCTCATAAAATCATCCAAGGCGAGCTTCGAAAGAAAAATTGACAAGGACTCCAAAGATAACCACAAGGCATTCTTTAGCGAAGTCAAGAATCTAAGTGGCAATGCTCAGATCTGCTCGGAGTTAGTGCAGAATGGCACAAAATACATTAAACCGACCGATATCACCAACATTCTGGCAGACAGGTTCAGTGCAAACTTCACCCCCCTCTCGCCCCCAAAAGGGTCCATAACCATACCAGAAGAATGTAGAGCCCCTGAAATCACAGACACTCAGGCTAAAACAGCCCACTCCAAAGCCAAAAACACAGCATCAGTGGGACCGGGCGGTGTCCCAGGCTGCATTGTACACGAGCTCAAAGACGAACTAACCCCTCACCTAAACACACTGTTCAAACTCAGCCTCTCCACAGGCTACGTACCCATAGAGTAGCGCACAGGAACGGCGATTCTGCTCCACAAAGGTGGAGCCATAACAGACCCTGGGAACTATCGCCCTATAAGCCTGACTAGCTTGATCTGCAAGGCTATGGATCACATCATCATGGAATTCAACAGAGACATTGGGAACCTCCAAATACTGTACCCTACCCAGTTCGGCTTTGTTAAGGGCAGATCATGCCTCCTAAACCTGGTGGACTTCTTTGAGACAGTTACCAAGGCTATAGAAGAGGGAAAGGTGGTATACACAGCCTACCTAGACCTCACAAAGGCCTTCGACACCACTCCCCATTCTGGTATGATAGACGAGCTCACCAGCCTGAACATAAACCCCAACGTCACAAGATGGGCTTGCCAACTGGCTCATGGACAGAACCCACATGGTGAGTGTTGCAGGAGCTAGGTCTGACTCTAAACCGGTTACAAGTGGCGTTCCCCAGGGCTCAGTCCTCGGACCCCTCCTGTTTGGCATACACCTCTCAGAGGTACAGGCAAGCACAGGAGGACTATGGCTGACTAAGTTCGCAGACTACAGCAAACTAGGGGCTATAATTGACTCTCCAGCTGACAAAGACATCCTCCAAAAGGGTCTCACTGAGACGGATACCTGGTGTCAAAATCATGGCCTCCAACTAAATGCCAAAAATTAGAAGTTATGTACCTACCATAACGTTCCATGTTAGTTGTCTTCTCTCGCCTTCTTTCTTGCTTGATGGGTTCGGAGCCGATCCCTCGGCTCCGACTCGGCACTTGCTTTAGCTCGAGAACTCCTTTTACCAGCTCGAGGCAGCCCCATATCCCATGATGCAAGGCAGGAAGTACCCAGATCTCGTTTGTTGACAAAAGGGCAATAACACCAAGCATAAAATACTTCCCAAAGGAAGAAGAAACTTACAGATGGAAAAGGACCAGGTCTGAATGGTCTTTAGCATAATAGTTTCTTATACAAGGTCTGTCCAGGCCAGGGGGAAGGAGGGAGGGTCAAGAAAGAAGGCGAGAAGACAACTAACATGGAACGTTATGGTAGGTACATAACTTCTAAATGTTAAGTTGTCAATCTCGCCTTCATTCTTGCTTGATGGGACCGTCCCTAGCACCTCTATCCTGGGTGGCTCAATGGAACAAACTCTTGAGGACTGTAGAGCCAAAACTGGCTCTGTCCCTGGAGGCCAAGTCCAATTTGTAATGGGAAACAAAAGTGTGAGGAGTGGCCCAAGTGGCTGCTGCACAAATAGTGTCCAAAGGCAGTCTAGCTTGAAAAGCTGTAGAAGTAGCTAAACTCCTAGTTGAATGTGCTTTAGGTTTTGAGCACAGCTGTTTTCCCCTGATTGTATAAATTTCAGTGATGACCGAAGAAAGCCATCTGGACAAAGTCACTTTAGAAACAGGTAGGCCTTTTTTATTATCCGCATAGGAAACAAAAAGTTGATCAGATTTTCTAAATTTTTTTGTTCTGTCCAAATAATATCTCAGCTGACGGTGGACGTCAAGATAATGTAGCTTTTGTTCAGCTCTATCTGAATAGTTAGGAAAAAATACGGGGAGATCAATGGATTGATTCAGATTGTTTTTTGAAGCGACCTTAGGTAAAAAGGATGGATTAGTTCTCAAGGATACTCTGTCTTTGTGAAAAATCAAATAGGGGGGTCGAACTGAAAGAGCATGAAGTTCAGACACCCTCCTGGCAGATGTAATAGCCACTAGGAATAACGTTTTCCAAGAAAGATATTTCAGGGAACAAGAAACAGCTGGCTCGAAGGGGGGAAGAATCAAGGATGTCAGCACTAAATTTAGATCCCACTGAGGAGGAGGATTCCTGATTGGAGGCTTTAGTAGGAAAATTCCTTTCAAGAAGGCCCTGCAGAGCCTATGGGACATAATATTATGATCTGCTATCCCGACATGAAAATTAGAAATAGCAGCCAACTGAACTCTGACTGTTGAAGAAGAGGAGCCTACATGAAAAATCTCTGCTAAGAAGTCCAGAACTGCCTGAACAGGGGCAGTAAAAGGATCAATATTTTGGGCCTTAGCCCAATAAGAGAAACGTTTCCATTTGCTTGTGTAAATCCTCCTGGTAGAGGATTTTAGTGAAGCTACTATGATATCTCTAACTGGGTTAGAGATCAAAGGAAGCCTGGCTAAGGAAGGAAGTGGAGCAACCATGCTGTGAGGTTGAGAGAAGGGATTGACCGGTGCAGCTGACCGGATTGGTGAATCAGTAGATCTGGCACTGGGTCCAGATGCCACGGCTGCACCAAAAGGTGACGATGGAGGAACGGGAACCAAACTTGTCGAGGCCAGTAAGGGGCAATGAGAATCAATTTGGCTCTCAAAACGGTAGCTTTCTGGATCACCTGAGGGATCAGAGGAAATGGAGGGAAGGCATAAAGAAGTCCCTGGGGCCAATCCTGGGTCAGAGCGTCTCTGGGGGGATGGCCTGATAGAGGGAAGAGGCTGAAGAAGTCTGGACATTTGCTGTTTTGGGGAGTAGCAAAAAGATCGCAACATGGACGACCCCATTCCAGAAAAATCTCTTCCGCTATGGATTGCTTGAGAGACCACTCGTGAGGCATGAGAATAGCTCTGCTCAATCTGTCCGCTATAATGTTGGTTTTCCCAGGGATATGCGTTGCTACCAGAAACCGATGAGAGGAGATCGCCCATTGCCATAGTCTGAGCGCTTCTCGACACAAGGGGTAGGACTTGGTTCCGCCCTGTTTGTTGATATACCAAACTACAGACATGTTTGTCTGTGAGGACTGCAATTGTCCCTACGGGAAGAAAGTCGTTGAGGGCTTGCAACGTTAAAAGCACTGCTCTCATCTCCAGGACATTTATGTGCAGATGGTACTCGAACGGTTGCCACGTCCCATGAACCATCCTGCCCTGATAATGACCCCCACCCGATCAGGGAGGCATCCGTGGTGACAGTGGCTATCGGGGACGGAGGTACAAAGCACCTGCCTTGGTGAACCTGAGACGATGTGATCCACCAAGCAAGATGTTCTTTGCATGTTTGTGTCACCAGAATCTGGTGACGCATTGGGAGTTGCTGGTATGACCACTGTGTGAACAGCATCCACTGAAGGAGGCGCATGTAGAATCGAGCCAGGGAAGAAGAGTAATGGCCGCAGCCATGAGACCTAATACCTTTAGAACCATTCTGGCCTGTACCTTCTTGCTGGCCAGAATGATCCTGACATGAGTCTGAATGTCTGAAACTCTTTGTTCTGTAAGGGTAGCTGACATCCGAACAGTGTTTAAGTTTGCCTATGAAGGTAATAGACTGGCAGGGCGATAAGGATGACTTTTCAAGTTGACTGAGATGCCCAAATGAGAACAAAGGTCTATTGTGTAATCCCTGGCTTGTATAAGCTGATGCCTGGTGGTGGCTGACAGGAGCCAGTCATCGAGATACGGAAACACCTGGAATCCTTGACGTCTCAGGTGAGCCGTGACCACTGCCATGCATTTGGTGAACACTCTGGGGCTGTAGTGAGACCAAAGGGCAGGGCTCTGAACTGGAAATGACTGGACCCCAGCCGAAGCGGAGAAATCTCCTGGAGCGTCTGTGAATTTTGATGTGATAGTACGCATCCTGAAGATCTATTGAGCACATCCAGTTGTCCTTCTGTAAGAAGGGCAGAATTGACTGAAGAGTGACCATTCGAATCTTGTCTTCCTCACAGACTTGTTGAGTCTGCTGAGATCCAATATTGGTCTCCAGTCTCCGTCTTTTGGGGACCAAAAGAACCTTGAGTAGATTCCGGGCTCTGAATGGTCTATTGTAACTGGCTGAATGGCTCTTTTGCAGTAGTTTTGCGATTTCTAACTCTGCAATGTCCCTTAGACCGGGTGGTACATCTGGAAGGGAACTTGAGGGGAAGGACTTTCCTCGAAAGGAATTATGTAACCCTTGGATATGATCGACTGTACCCATCTGTCTTGAGTGAGGGAATGCCAGGCTTCTGGGTACAGTGATAATCTTCCCCGACTGCCTCCAAGGAGGGACAGCCGGGCAACACCTCAGGGATGCTGAAAGGGCTTCTCAGGAAGAGACTCCCTGTTGCCCTGGTTCTTGGACCCCTCTGCCTCTAGAGCGTCTGTTGTTGTTACTCCCTCTGCCTCTAGGGGTAAACTGACCACGTGAATCGGCGTGACTCCTTGGGATTTACGGAACCACATCTTCCCACCCTTCTGTCCTTTGGGATAAGGCCTAGAAGGGTGGAAAACGGACTCCAACAGCAGAAAGAGTCTTGCCGTCCTGCTCACACCTGGTCAAGGTCTCCTTCACCTGAGGGCCAAACAAAGCTGACCCATCAAAGGGAGAATTTGTGAAGGACGCCTTAAAGGGATCCATAAAATCACATAGCCGCATCCAGGCTTGGCGTCTAAGAGCCACACCTGTGCCTCATGGCTCTACTGCCCATCCGCAGCATAAGATATTAGCCGCATGGAGGAGTTAGCAATGGAATTGAGGGTTCCTAGCTGCGAAGCAATCTTTTCTTGGGCCCCTGCAGCTGTAGGATCCTGAACTACTTCTCCCAGCTCCTTCAGGATATCTCTCTGGAGTCTGGTGAAGTGACAAAGATAATTCAGCGAACGCATAGCAAAGGTCGCTGAGGAAAACATCCGCTTGCCGTACCTATCCATAGTCCTAGAGTCCTTATTAGGAGGATGGACGGGCACGGAAGGATCTGCAAGTTCCTTTTGGTGGCCGCAGCCACCACCATGGCATCAGCGGGGACACCTTTGGTAAGGAATTGTTTGTCACTAGGGGCAGTGATAAATTTAGAAGGCCTCCTAGGGACTGGCTCTACAGAGTCAGGAGCTGTCCACGCCTTTCGTGCAATAACCTGCATAAGGGGGTCGAAAGGCGGAGACACCCAGGAGGTGGAGGGCCGAGATCCAAACGCCTCTAGGTATACTGACTCATCCTCAGAGGGATTGTTGGTGGGCCAGTTTCCCTCTGTTTCAGAAGTTCTAGGATGTCTGAGAAGGAGACATCCTCAGAGGGGATCTAGGGGATCCCTCTGACTCATCAAAGTCAGTATCCAGTGACAGACTCAGGGAGTCTACATGCTTCCTCTTACAAGTCCTCTTCCTAGGAGGATCTCCCGAAACATCAGGAGAATCCTCGGAAGAGGGGAAATTCCCAATGGGGAAACCTGAGGCGGAGGATCTCTGGGTCCTGTAGCAAGAGAAGTGGCAGAGATGTCAACAGGTACAATAGAGGGAGGAGCTACGGGAAGAGACTGCTGACTGATACCAGTGGCCAGTACACTCTTCATCACCTCGAATGCTCCCCTCCCAGGCAGGTCCTAGAGAACCCGCTCCGAAGAGCTAGGAACTCCAGGGGCCACCGAAAAGGAAGTCTCCGAGGCAGATGTCGGAGCCGAGCTCACCAAGGCCGAGGCTCCAAGGGGAAGAGCGGGCTCGGACAAGGGTCCGATGCCACTCACCCCCTCGGAGGAGACCATGGAAGCCCGACCACTGAATCCCTCTAAGGAAGAGGAGATAAGAGTAGAGGCTGAAGGAACAGAAGGGGGTATCCGTCCTCCAGCCGTAGCAGTAACCATGCCCGAAGACTCCAACTCCAAACTCTGGGGTAGAGTTGAAGGAGGAACTGTAACGGGGTGTGGACTAACAGTCGTCTGCTGAGACGGACTGTGTAACATTTGGGCCAGTACCTGTGACTTGAGTAATCTACTGACCACTCTCTCTAGGTCATGATCTGACAACCTGGATGACCTTGAAGATCGGCTCCGATGGCTCCGTTCCGATAGAAGAGGCGAAGCTGGAGCCGAAAGTATCGGCTCCAAGGAAGGAGACCTCGCCCTCTTCCTGGAATGGGCCATCGGAGCCGATATTACTGATCCTGTCGTCACCGATTTCTCGGAGCCGGCAGAACGTCTCGATGTATCGGCTCCAGCCGGAGCCGATCGGAGCCGACACCGATGCCTGTGCCACATGGGTGTCGGAGCCGACCGGAGCCGACACCGATGCCTGTGCCACATGGGTGTCGGACCCGAGCGGAGCCGACACCGATGCCGTAGCGTGGGTGTGGAGCCGATCGGGCCGACACCACAGTGGTCAGCAGATTCGCACCGATAGCCATCGGCGCGAACGCTTTGTGGATCCAGAATCGGCTCCAGCCGGAGCCGATCTCGACTCTATACGAGTCGGAGCCGAGGCCGCAGGCTTAGAAACAGAAGCCTGGGACTTGGCAGTTTTGGTTGATTTTTGTGGAGCCGACTTAGCCGGAGAGCCCTCCGGCTTAAGAAGACCCCTGAGAATCAACTTATTCTCTCCTGCAGGACTCTCTGGCTGAAGGAGTGACAAATAGCACAGGAGTCCTGCAGGTGAAGAGGGCCCAAACAGTACAGGCAAGAAGTGTGACCGTCTGTCAGAGACATCTTCTGACAGCACGAGTCACACTTCTTAAAACCTGAAACCCTCTCCTTAGACATGGTGCCTAAACACAACACACACACACACCAGTCAAAATAAATTAAACTAATACCAAGAGGTATTTAGTAAAAAACACCAACACACACACCCTAACAGGGGGGGGAAGGGATAGGGAAAATTGACTGACTAAAAATTAAAATAGACAGGGATTTCTGTCAGAAAAAGGTTAAAATTAAAATTAAACTATCAAAAATTAGTTTTAACTAAAAAAGGGGCTTAAATATCACAAATGTGAACTACTTACCAGGAGCTGGTAAAGAGAAGACCTCCCAAGCGAAGCGGCAAACGAGATCTGGGTACTTCCTGCCTTGCATCATGGGATATGGGGCTGCCTCGAGCTGGTAAAAGGAGTTCTCGAGCTAAAGCAAGTGCCGAGTCGGAGCCGAGGGATCGGCTCCGAACCCATCAAGCAAGAATGAAGGCGAGATTGACAACTTAACATGTGCATAGTCATCCCCTTTGGAAAAAACAAAGTATCCACAAACTACCACATAGGTGGTAGTCCCCTAAATATGGAAGACGTAATAAGGGATCTGGGGACCCAAGTAGATATTAATCTCTCCTTTGATAATCAAATTGTCAAACTGGTTAGAAAATCCTTCTATGTGGCCCACCTAATCACAAAAGGGTTCGCATCCAGATCAAAAGAGGTCATTGTGCCCCTCTACTCATCACTCATCAGACCCATCATAGAGTAAAACACCCCATTTTGGAAGTACCTTACAAGACACTTGCAACAGCTGGAAAGACCACAGAAGTACCTCACCAAAAGGATCACTGGCCTCAAACAGATGCCCTATGCAGCTCGATTGAAGAAACTCCAGCTGTACTCGGTTGCATAAAGCCTACTCAGAGGTGATCTCTGCCTGACATACAAGGCCATGTCCAACCCAGAATTAATGGACATGCTCCACCTAAAGAAAACCTTAACCCCTCGGGCCACATGCTCTAGGGATCTAAACCTCACCACAACAATAAATAGGATGTGCTGGATGGATAGATTCATGTCCCAGAGACTTCCCATGCTTTGGAACAAGATTCCAATCTACATTAGGCAGAGCTCCTCAATAACACTCTTCAAGAGAAACCTTGACGAGTGGATGGGAAACAACGTTTACCCTGGGGATCACTTCAGTGGCTCTGCTGGACAGAGGCACAGGAAACTAATCTAAGGGGGTGGCGAAAGCCAACACATTCTGGCTAGGCTAATAAATGCCTTCAGGCAGATAGCCTACCTACCTACCTGTGAACCTATAAAATGGCTGCTGCATCACCTTATACTGCACATTGCTGTTATTAAACACAGTGTTGAATTCTGTATCCTTTAAATAAACCACCTAAAACAATTTGAAAAGGCGCCGAGACTCTCTACTACAAAATGTATATAGCCAGCAATCTTACACTATTTTGATAAATTTTAGGAATTTTACTATATTCTCCTTCTTATAGATAACCTGGAAATGGCCTCTGCTGGACTAGTAAAGAAATATCAGATACAAATCTCTTTTAAAGTTCATGCCTGAATGTAACAACAGGTCAGGGAAATGAAAAGTAGAAGTACATATTAGTAACAGAAAATCGGTGGCACAGTCATTAGGAAGTGCCTACCTAAGACTATGGAATACACTTTTCCATACACTTAGGAAGAGACAGTAAAACTTTTTTCAAAACTAATTTTGACACTTATGATGTATGTGATCACTAACCCAATGTATGCACACAATTAAGTTTGACGTTCACAGCTACACGTATTTGAGACTCTTAGCATGCAATTTATTTTAAACCTTTATGTTTACCATCCAAGGCTATATGAATAAAAAGGAGGCAATTGAGTAGTACAAGGATCTGAATCACCTACTTATGACAGTTATCTATATGTAATCAGTTTATAATGTTTTCTGCGCCACTGAAAATATCTGTGGATACAACTAGAGAAAATACTCCATTTGATAAGTGGAAGTAAAGCTGAAGGCCAGCAGATGAAGCAAATATGCATATTTGCCTAACAGTGAATAAGAAATGCAACAAGAAACTGCAACCACAAAATAAAATTATGACACCACAACCTGGAGATAAAAAGAAAAAAAAATAAGAATACTGTAAAGTAGCAGTTTTGGTTTAAAGACCTCTGAAAAACTGTGGGGAAAAAATTTTTTGACTTACTCATTGGTGAAAACATATAACTAGACTGATTAATTCAGAGGATTAAAAAAAAAAAGACCCCCCCCCCCCCCAAGGACTTGCAAATCAGTGGAAATGCCATTCATTAAATGTGCATAGATGGGATAAAATTAACAGCAGTATGACAAATGATACGAGTATATCAGCATGACTTACAGAAAAAAATATATCACTCAAGAGTTCACACACTGTTAAAATTATGTGCAATTACCTTTATCCAACATTAAATTTGTGTTTCCAAGGTAGTGTGTGCCACTTACCATCAGGGCTACTTAAAATACTGCATCAAACTAAATGAATGAAATGTTCAAGTACACAAAAGAAAACATTCAGTACTGAAAACAAAACAAGTAATGCACAAGTGATAACAGTGACACTAAGATCAAAGTGTTATCAGCAGCAAACTAAGCACTAAATTCATGTAACATGAGAAAATATTTTTAAAAACTGCCAAACTTCACTATTTTATGTGTCATTCCACATTTTATCAGAAAAGATTCCTGACAGATACCCTAAAGCTAGATTCCTTGATCAAAGGTAAAGTAGTGAGATAACAGCTTCTCATTTTAACTCACTTGCGCCTAAAGTACAACTTTCCTAACAGATGGGTTGGCTCCTAAAGAAATTTTTTTTTTTTAGTGAAGTGTGCATTTCTGAAGCCATGTGCTGTCTGTACAGAAGAAAGCAGTGTAATAGTCTCATGGATTTTAAGAAGTCGATACCTGTACAGCACACCCACGGAATACTTGCTAACACAATGTGCTGAGAGGGCTTTTTTCAGTTATTTTATATTTAAAATCATATCACTGGGAGGGATCCTCCTCCTACCTGTCTGTTTAGGAGTTTTTTGCGTTGTTTTAAATAAAAGCTGGTCTGCCTCCTACACGTACTACTTTACTTTCAGGAGATGTGGTGTTTTGCAGGTATACAAACAGCTAAATCTTGAGCAGTGATAGCACAAAGTGGCAGGAATTAGTATGTCTGGCAGAGCCGTGGCAATTATTTTTGAATTGCATCTCAAGGTATGTTGGCGGTTGGTGTAATGGTTAAGGTGCTTACTTTACAGACAAAAGGTACAGTGTATGATTCTAGCCTTTGGAAAGGAAATTGGCTAAGCTTAAAATGGCCCACAAGGATGGCTTGCCTAGTACTTACCTATGGAGGTCATTCTGGCATAATGGTTATGGTTTTCACCTTAATAACACAAGGTATAGGGTTTGATTCTTACAAAGTGTTATGGCTTAAAATGGCCCTTCAAGGTAGTTAGCCTAGTATTCACCTATGAACCTGTGTGGTACGCGGATATGTAAAGTCAAAAAAATTAGTGTTGGTGTTAAGTAAACATGAGTAACCTTGACATTAAAATATTAATTGTTAATCAGCAAATAGGACCTGCAGCATATTGAATCAGTGTGGCCATTTTGCACTTTTTCGTATTTGTTCCAGTGACTAAATGTATTAAACTGAATGTGTTAATAGGTGTGTACTAGGCTAATGGCCCTGGAGCCTTTACAAGCCTAGCCCAAAAAAATGCCCAGGCACTGTGCCACCCAATGTTAGTTCACAGTGCCCCTCCTATCTAGTAGGGCAACTGGCGTGATCCCTGGAGTGAACTTTGTTACCCATCCACTCATCAAGATTTCTCTTGAAGAGAGCCAGCGAGGTGCTCTGCTCGACATGAATGGAAAGCTTATTCCAGAGTATGGGCAGTCTTTGGGAGGCAAACCTGTCCCTCCAGCATGTTCTGTTAATTGTGGTAATGAGGTTGTGATCTCTGGATGGTGTGGCGCAGGGGGACTGGCATTCCTTTAGGTGTAGCATTTCAAGTAGGGCTGGGTCGGACATGGCTTTGTAAGTCAAGCAGAGATCACCTCTAAGTAGACTATAAGAGACTGAGAACAGCTGAAGTTTCTTCAGTCTGTCCGTGTAGGGCATGTGTTTAAGGCCTAGGATCCTTTGTGTGAGGTACTTTTGTGACCTCTCCAGCTGTTGTAGGCATCTGGCCACGTACATGCCAAATGGGGCGTTATATTCTATGACTGGTCTAATGAGGGTTGATGACCTCTTTCTTCCTGGATGCAAAACCTTTGGTTATAAGATGTGTCACACAGAAGAACTTTCTGACCACAGTGGCAATGTGGTGGTCGAAGGTGAGGTGGCTGTCAACCTGGATGCCCAGATATCTTATGCCCCTTCAATGTTCAGTGGGCTCCCATCAACGTGGTAATTCGTGGGAACTGAGTTTTTTCCAAAGGGGTTGTTAACGCTTTTTTTGGCGTTAAGCTTCAGGCCATGGTTCCAACACCAGCCATTGATCTCAGAGAGGCCCCTTTTGTAGGATGTCTGCATCACTTGGGAGTTGATAATGACTCCTAGCTTGCATTCATCAGCAAACTTGGTCAGCCAGAGTCCTTCTGTGTTGTCCTGGACTTCTGAGAAGTAGATGCCAAACAGGAGAAGGGCAGGAACAAGCCCTGTGGGACTCAACTCATGACTGGTCAACAATCTGATTTGGAATCCACAACTTTCACTCTGTGGGTCCTGTCTTTGAGCCAATTTGCAACCCACCTAGTGATGTAAGGATTGATGCCTAGTTTGGTGAGTTTATCAATGATACCTGACTGGGGAATGGTAACCAAGGCCTTGGCCAGGTCGAGGTAGGCTGTATGCACTGCCTTACCCTCATCCACAGCCTTGGTGACTGCCTCGAAGTAGTCAACCAGGTTCAGCAGGCAGGCTCTCCCCTTGACAAAGCCAAACTGTGTGTGGTCAAGAGTTTGGAGATTGCCTATATCTTTGTTAAGCAGGTCCATGATGATGCACTTCATAGCTTTGCATACCAGACTCATCAGGCTAATGGGGCAATAGCTCCCAGGGTCTGTAGTTGCCCCCCCTTTATGGAATGGGATGACTGTAGCAGTGCACCATTCGTTAGGGACATAGCCTGAGATAAGGCTGTGATTGAACAGGGCACAAAAATGTGGTGCCAGTTCATTTTGTAGCTCATGTAGGACGCAGCCAGAGATATCAGGTCCCATGGATGCTGTATTCTTGGTTTGGACAATGCAACTTTTACCTGTGCCGCAGAAATTGTGGGTACCAGACTTTCTTCTGGTATTGTGATAGGGCCCTTGGGTGGGGGTGGATGGGTAAAGTTGGCACGGAATCTGTCGACTCAGTATAGGAGGCGCCATTGTGCAATAACTCAGAGCAAATCTGGGTATTGCCTTGGAGGTTTTTGATATAGCTATAGAAGGCTTTGTGGTTGTTTTTGGCATCAGCAGCAATTCTGCCTTCATAGCTGGCTTTAGAGGATTTGATAAGGGATCTCAGCTTTTTGTTGAGACTGATAAGGGAGGTTTTCCAGTCTTGTGACTTATTTTTTTTCTGCAACAGTTTCTTCCTTCTGTTGTAGAATTTATTGACAGCTGGGGGACCACCAGATTGGCTTCCTTTTTTTGAAAGAGTGTGTCTTAGTTCTATTTGGTATGGCAAGGTCCATGCATTTGTGTACATGCTCGTACAGTGCATTGGTGTATGATTCTGCAGTCATGCAGCTATTTTCCATTGGCATAGGTGCCGAGAAGTTAGCCATCTCTGTCTTTAGGAGCCCAAAGTCAGCTTTAGAGAAGTTTTTCAGGGTGGTCACCTTAGTAGGAGGTGTAGGTGAGATGGAGATTTCCATGGTGATCAGTTTGTGGTCAGATTTAACCAGGGAGGAATTGACTATAGGTGTGGAGCAACGGTCTCCCATGTTGGTGACAACCAGGTAGAGGATGTTGCTTCCTCTAATGGGGGTCAGAATGAGCTGGTCCAGGGCATTAAAACTGACAGATTACAGAAAGCATGATGCCTGTACACTGGTACAACTATTCAAACACCTGTCCACTAAATGGAAATGTACCTGCCTTCACCCAACCTAATCCAAGGGGGTTCTCGCTCTGGTTCCCAAGCTCTACAACTCTCATAGTTATCTTCCTATGAGCCTATCTAAGCTCTCAACAATTTCTATAGCTTCTCTCTAAGCTCTCACCTCCTACAGCTACCCTCACACAGCCCAACCTTGTAAATATTGTAAATAACATTCTACTGTTTGTGTGTGTATGTAAAGTGCATTTACATTTTCTTAAAAGGTTTGTATGTAAACTGTTTCCACACTAACCCATATCAGTTTTCCTCAAATGAAACTGTGTGATCCCTACCATCAAGCTTAATGAATTTGTTAACTATGCATGATATTGAATGCATTTATGAGTAACTATTCTACATAAGATCTTTAATATTAACGATCATTTGTATCTAAATTGTATAATGCATCTTGGAGCTTTTCTCCCCGGGCCTCCACTGAAAATGGGTCAATTCGGCCCAGTGGACATCCCTGGTAATCAAATTACAAATAAAAATAAATAAATAAATTGAATAGTTTTCCCAGTTGATGGAAGTGTAGTTGAAGTCATCCAGTATGAGAGTATTGGGTTAGACCTTGATAGATTCCAAGGTGCTTAGGAACTTGGAGTGAGAGTCTAGGGACATGTTTGGGGTTCTGTAGCAGGCTACAACTTGTATCGTCGTCTTTCCCAGTGTTAGTTGTACTTGAAGTACCTCGGATGCATTATGCTGGGCTACCAGTCTAGAGGTGTGCGCATCCTTTAAGAAGATGGAGACACCACCACCTCTGAAGCTTCCGGCCGTATTCTGGGGCCGAAAAGTATGGAATAAGTTGTAGCCTGGGAGTGCAGGGGTGCTTTCTGCCTCTTTAAACCAGATCTCCGTTACAGTACAGATGTCGTCATTCTTCATTTTGAGGACAGCTTCGAGCAAGTGCATCTTGAGATTTAGACTTCTAGCACTGAGCAGCATGACCCACAAATTGCATTTGTTTGTAGCTGTTACAATGGAATTTTAGTCTTTGGAACACTGCCTAAAAAAGGCACTATAGGGATGGCAAGAGTGTTAGCCAGTACCCAGAATCACAGGGGTGACAAATGCAGGCCATCTCTGGCAAAGCATCCAGGCCTGTCGATCATGTCGTCCTAGGCAGACAGATACTGGATCCCCTCAGAATGACACCAGAAACTTTCCAATTGTTGAAGTCAATTTTCTGCTCGTACTGTGGTGTCATTCTGGGTGACGGGAGAATACTGCTCAGGGCTAGGGTCATACCACCTGGGCCAAATCTGAGTTTTCTATCATGTCTTTTCATGTGGTCCAGGGAGGTACGTCTCAGGTCATTCACACCCACATAACAATGACCAAGTCATATTTGTATTTGTTGTGGAGTGACCTGAGTGCATGTGTTATGTGGCGGATCCTGGCACCTGATAGACAACTGACTGTCACCTTCCCCTTGTTCAGCTTAGTGAGTGGGACATCAGTGTGCCTTTACAACTGAGTCTCCTATGATTAGTACATTGGGCAAAGTGATAATAATGAAGTCAAGTGCTCCCACTTCCATTTTGATACTAACGGTTCACATTTCTTTATTCAGGGACAGCACATGTTTTTAAGGCTGCGTTTCTGTTGCTTTTTTTCTTGGTTTGTTGATCTTGCAAGTTCTAAATTAATGTAAAAATACCTGCATCAGTTATTGCTGCTGTGCATAGGACAGCTGTTCAGTTCACGCAAAAAAAAACAACTGCATCCTTAAAACAATGTGTAGGTTATACACTTTTCATGTTTCAAAAACAGTTTGGTAACTAGCAGATCTTTTGGGTTTAGACACCCACACACCATTAAACTTAACTTTCTCACGGAGTCTTATACTAAAGGTTTGGCGTGTGTGTGTGTGTGTGTGTGTGTGTGTGTGTGTGTGTGCACGTGTGTAGTTTCTTAATAATGACAGGCAGCATTGGAGTATCAAACTATTCCTTTAGGAAACACATGGTAATGCAAAACCTGTCAGTCTAGCAACATTTGAAGTGCATAAGATTTTGGTTCTTTGCTCCTTCAATATTTTTGGCTTTGTTTGGGATTTATATTCTTAACAGGTTGACTGTATAAGTGTGCCTGCAGTCCCCAAATACTGACGAGCATTGGAGTTTTCCCATATTTTTCAGCAAACTATGCAAATGCAAGTTCTGTTATTCTAGCAACCTTTTTCGTTTAAAACAGCAATTCTAATTGTGTGTGTGTTGTATACACTGGGTGTTTATATACATTAATGTGTCTGCACATTTATATATGTGTTTGCGTGAGTATATAACTGTGTACACACACACACACGCATACAGTGGATATAAAAAGTGTACACACCCCTGTTAAAATGCCAGGTTTTTTGTGATATATAAAACAAAGAGACAATAAATCATTTCAAAATGTTTCCCACCTTTAATGTGACCTATAACCTGTACAATTCAATTGAAAAACAAATCTGTTAGGGGAAAAATATAAAAAATGTACAATAAGCTGGTTGAATAAGTGTGCACACCCTTAAACTAATACTTTGTTGGAACACCTTTTGATTTAATTACAGCATTCAGTCTTTTTGGGTAGGAGTCTATCAGCATGGCACATTTTGATTTGGTAATATTTGCCCACTCTTCCTTGCAAAAGCACTCCAAATCTGTCAGATTCTGAGGGTATCTCTTGTGCACAGCCCTCTTCTGGTCACCCCACAGATTTTCTACTGTATTTAGGTCTGGGCTCTGGCTGAGCCATTCCAATACTTCAATTTTCTTCTGGTGAAGCCATTCTTTTGTTGATTTGGATGTATGCTTGGGGTCATTGTCATGTTTCAAGATGAAATTACTCTTCATCTTCAGCTTTCTAGCAGATGCCTGAAGGTTTTGGACCAGAAGTGACTGGTATTTGGAACAGTTCATAATTCCCTCCACCTTGACTAAAGCCCCAGTTCCAGCTGAAGGAAAGCAACCCCAAAGCATGATACTGCCACCATCATGGTTCACCGTGGGGATGGTGTTCTTTTGGTGATGTGAAGTGTTGTTTTTGAGCCAAAATTGTGGCCAAAAAGTTCAACCTCAGTCTCATCAGACCATAAGACATTTTCCCACATGCTTTTGGGAATTTTTTCAAAATTTAGTCGGGTCTGTTATGTTTTTTTGCGTAAGAAAAGGCATCCGTCTTGAAACCCTACCCCATAGTCCAGACATATGGAGAACACGGGAGATTGTTGTCACATGTAGTACACAACCAGTACTTGCCAGAAATTCCTGCAGCTCCTTCAGTGTTGCTGTAGGTCTCCTGGCAGCCTCCCTGACCAGTTTTTGTCTTGTCATTTCATCAATTTTTGGAGGGACGTCCAGTTCTTTGCAATGTCACTGTTGTCCCATATTTACTCCGAAGACTGGCTTCACTGCATTCCATGGTATATGGAAAAATTTTTTTTACCCTTCTCCTGACTGATACCTTTCAACAATGAGATCCCTTTGATGCTTTGTAAGCTCTCTGCTAACCATGGCTTTTGCCGTAGCAGGCAACTGAGTACATGTCAGGAAAATCTTACTAGGACAGCTGAACATTATTTGGGGTTAATCAGAGTCTCTTTAATTGACAGCGGGTGTGTACCCAAGAAGACTGAATGTTGTAATTAAATCAGAAGGTGCTTCAACAAAGTATTAGTTTAAGGGTGTGCACACTTATGCAACCAGCTTATTGTATGTTTTTTATATTTTTCCCCTAACAGATTTGTTTTTCAATTGAATTGTACAGGTTATAGGTCACGTTAAATGTGGGAAAAGTTTTGAAATAATTTACTGTGGTCTCATTTTTTTAAATCACAAAATGCTGGCATTTTAACAGGGGTGTGTACACTTTTTATATCCACTGTATATATAGACAGATATACATACAAACAGAAACATTTTATATATATATATATATATATATATATATATATATATATATATATATATATATATATATGGGTGTAGGACTATTCACTGAAAGCACATTTCACTGAAAGTTATATATGGCTTTTCCCCACTATTGTGCGACCCTGGAGTTAGTATATATATTAAGGGGGGATGTGGGGGGCACCCCCCCCACATAGTTTGGATATATATTAAGTTCAGAAAAGAGTAATTTATTGGAATTGAAAGTATTCATGTATATAGTTCAAAATATTTAAAATAGGTGGGGGGCTACACCCCCTTACTATATATACTAATCCCAGGGTCGCACAACAGTAGGGAAAAGGCCATATATAACTTTCAGTGAAATGTGTTTCAGTGAATTGCGTTTTCAGTGAACTGTGCACAGTCATAGGTTCATAGGTAGGTACTAGGCTATCGGCCCTAGGGCCTATACAAGCCCAGCCAAAATGTACCCTGGCTTTTGCCACCCAAGAAAATTATTTTCCTGTGCCACTGCCGAGCAGAGCCACAAAAGTGATCCCTGGGGTGAATTTCCTACTTCCCATCCAATCATCAAGATTTTTCTTGAAGAGTATTAATGAGGAGCTTTGTTTGATATAGATAGGTAGTTTATTCCAGAGTATGGGAAGTCTCTGGGACAGGAATCTATCCCTCCGGCATGTTCTGTTTATTGTGGTGACAAGGTTTAGATCCCTAGAGCGTGTAGCTCGGAGGGATTGGGACTTCTTTAAGTGGAGCATATCCAACAGCTCTGGGTACGACATAGCTTTGTATGTTCGGCAGAGATGACCTCTGAGTAGGCGATATGTGATGGAGTAAAGCTGGAGTTTTTTGAGACTGTCTGCGTAGGGCATCTGTTTGAGGCCGGTAATCCTCTTCATGAGGTATTTCTGCGGCCTTTCCAGTTGTAGATGTCTTGTGAGGCACATACCAAAAGGGGCGTTGTACTCTATAATGGGTCTAATGAGTAGAGGGGAACAATGACCTCTTTTTCTGGATGAGAAACCTTTTGTGATGAGGTGTGCCACGTAGAAGGATTTCCTGACTAGTGCGGCAATGTGATTATCAAAGGAGACACTACTGTCCACCTGTGTCCCAAGGTCTCATCACACTTTCAGTGTTAAGTATACTACCGCCTATGTTGTAGTTCATGGGTACAGAGTTTTTACCAAAGGGGATGACAATGCACTTTCTGGCACTGAGCTTGAGGCCATGGCTTTGACACCAGGCATCTGTCTCAGTGAGGCCCTTTTGTAGGATGTCCATATCGTTAGGAGTTTCGATTATGACTCCTAGTTTACAGTCATCTGCGAACTTCATTAGCCAAAGACCTTCTGTGTTAGCCTGTACCTTCTGAGAAGTAGATACCAAACAGGAGAGGACCCAGGACTGAACCCTGTAGTACTCCACTTGTCACTGGTCTGAAGTCGGATTTGGAGTCTGCAACTTTCACAATGTGGGTTCTGTCATTGAGCCAGTTGGCAATCCATCTTGTGACATAGGGATTTATACCTAGTTTAGTGAGTTTATCTACAATTCCAGAGTGGGGGATGGTGTCGAAAGCCTTGGCAAGATCTAGATAGGCTGTGTGAACCACCTTACCCTCGTCTACGGCTTTGGTGACTGCTTCAAAGAAGTCTATCAGGTTTAGGAGACATGATCTGCCTTTTACAAACCCGAACTGGGTGGGGTCCAGAGTTTGGAGATTACCATTGTCTTTGTTTATAAGTTCCATGATGATGCATTCTATGGCCTTGCAGACCAGGCTCGTCAGGCTAATGGGGCGGTAGTTCCCGGGGACCGTGGTGGCTCCCCCCTTGTGGAGTGGGATAACAGTCGCTGTGCGCCATTCAGCAGGCACAAAGCCTGAGGTGAGGCTATGACTGAACATGTTACTTAGGTGGGGTGCCAGTGGATTCTGTAGTTTGTGTAGAATGCAGCCTGGGATGTTGTCTGGTCCCATGGATGTTGTGTTCTTGGCTTTGGAGAGTGTGTTTTTTACCTGTGCAGCCGTGATTACAGGAACTTTGCATTCTTCCGGTATAGAGATGGGCTCTTTAGGGGGTGGGAGGGGGGTAAAGTTAGCACTGAACCTATCTGCCAGGATGTTGGCAATATCAGTTAGGTCTGTATATTTAGTGCCATTGTGCTGCAACTCAGAGCAGATCTGAGTGTTGCCATTGAGATTCTTGACATAGCTATAGAATGCTTTGTGGCTGTCTTTAGAGTCAGTGGCAATTTTGTTTTCGTAACTAGCTTTGGAGGATTTTATGAGGGATCTCAGCTTCTTACTGAGGTTGACCAGGGGAGTTCCTCCAGTCATGGGATTTTACTCTTTTTTGCAACAGTTTCTTTCGTCTGTTGTAGAGTTTGTTTATGGCAAAGGACCACCAGACTGGCTTCCTTTTTTTGGAGGATAACATCTTGGTTCTATTAGGGATAGCATGATCCATGCACTCGTGTAAGTGCTTATAAAGTGCATTTGTGTAGGATTCAGCAGTCATACCTCTATTGTCTGTCTGCATGGGTGTCATGAAGTTTGCCACTTCTGTCTTAAGAGTGAAGTTGGCTTTGGAGAAGTTTTTTACGATGTTTCCCTAATTGGGGGTGGACATGGGATGTGGATGTCTAGGCTGATTAGCTTGTGGTTGGATCTGACCAACGAGAAACTGACCTCTGGTGTGGAACACTGGTTTCCCATGTTGGTAATGACCAGGTCTAGGATACTGCTGCCCCTGGTGGGGGTGTGAATAAGTTGATCCAAGGTGTTGGAATTTATGAATTCTAGAAAACGTTGAGCTAAAGAGTTGGTACATGAGTAGTTGTCTCTAGAATCAGTGGCGATTTTGTTTTCGTAACTAGTCAAATGTGTTTCAGTGAAATGTGCTTTCAGTGAATAGTCGTAGACCCGTAGATATACATATATATATATATATATATATATATATATATATATATCTATAGGGATTCACTTCAGAATCCCGAATTTTCAGAAACATTGAATTTCATATTATTGAGAATATATGATCGATGTTTTGAAAAACAGACTCTGAAACAAATCCAAAAAAAAAAACCAACAAAAACAAAAAAAAAAAATCAAAAACAAAAAAACATCTTTTTAAATGTTTCTGCGGGGGGGGGGGGGGCAAGCCCCTCCCCTGCAGCCCCCACACCCCTGCTACTTAAATATACCAACTAAGAGATCACTCTACAGTGAGGAAAAGGGAAATCTCCCGTTCTGCTCTGTATGCAGATCTCTGTTCAGAATTCCGAAGTTCTAAAACTTTATATATGAATTTTGAAGTGTTAGGATTTCAAGATTCTGAAGGGAACCCGTGTGTGTGTGTGTGTGTGTGTGTGTGTGTGTGTGTGTGTGTGTGTGTGTGTGTGTGTGTGTGTGTGTGTGTATATATATATATATATATATATATATATATATATATATATATATACTACCCACGGTAGTGGTGCTGTGGTAGTGTTGTCGCCTCACAGCAAGACGTTGTCGCGTTCGATTCTCAGCTAGAGTGTCTTCTGTGTGGAGACGTGCGTGAATGGGCGCACCTTCGTTGAAGGTTGTGCGTCAGGGCTGGTAACTCAGCACGTAAAAATCCACTACCAAACATTGGCGGACCAGAGTTCCGCTGTGGCGACCCCTAACCGGGATAAGCCAAAAGACAACAACACACATATATATATATATATATATATATATATATACACATACACACACACACATACATATAAATGTGTGTATAGCTAAACGTATGAATACACATTTACACACACACACACACACACACACACACACACACACACACACACACACACACACACACACACACACACACACACACACACACACACACACACACACACACAAACACACACACACACGTGTGTGTGTGTAGATATATATATATATATATATATATATATAGACCCAGCTTGTGTGGTCAGTAAGTGAGAAAGTGGGATTTATTTTTAGACAACATTATAAATCCATGCCTTATCAATTTTTTGATAACTTCATCAATGGGGGAGTTTACATGACACTTTATATCAAATAATAGCTTTATTACTGGAAATATCTAACTACCACTTCTGCAATATTTATACGGGTGTACATATTAATATATTTATATATATATTCTAGACTAACCAATTAATAGAATCTTGGAATAACATTTCATCATCAGCCTTGCTCCGCATTTGCTTTAGGGATGGCTTCTGACCCACATGGGGCTATTAATAATTGAGAAAGCATGATTTTATTTTTATGCCAAGTTATGAATATATGCAATACTGTATTGATATTTATGTCAATTTGGCATAAATTGAGTTGGTGGCACTTCAACTGAAAGACTACAGAACTTTGAAAAAATTCTCTGACATCCAGTGTCAAACTTAACCACCACTTTACAAATAACTGTACTCAGTAGCAATAAAATATAAAAATATGCATAAATATAATTTATGCAAGTACGTCAGCACTATCTATTTAGTGCCGCTGTGGAACAGCATTTCACAGAGTGACTCACATCAGGGATGGCTGATGACCCAAATATTGGGGTCACTTTGTGAGAAAGTACGATTTTTAATGCCAAATTATGAATATGTGCCATATTAATATTTATGTTAATTACATGACCAGGACAGACTATAAATATGGTACTTCATGGTATCACATGAAAGCTTACTTAATGCGGTGAACATAGTTACTCTACTGTATACCCAATACCAATTTGCAGATATGTACACTTGTTTAGTAATATATGCATAAATATATGCCTGTAAATATATTGGGAATTTTCAGCTTAGGCACATTATGAAAAAAAAAAGTTATGTCTTACCATAACGTTCCACCTGTGTTGTTCATCTTCTTTCATTCATCACTGATGGGTTTGGTTCCGAGCCCTCGGAAAAGAGTTGGCCTTTTTACCAAGCTTGCGTCAGCCAAAAAACTCCTGAGCTAAGGCTCTGCCCAGAATGCCTTTCTCCCTGTTACCTCAGATATTTGTTAGAGAAAAGGAAGTAAAGCCGAGGCCACTTCTGCACAACTACCCTAGGGCACCACTTAGACCCAAAGCATCCCCCAGGAGCGTTTGGAGTGGGAAGGAGGGTGGGAAGTGATGAATAAAAGAAGATGAACAACACAGATGGAACATTTTGGTAAGACATAACTTCTTTATCTGATGTTGTTAATCTTCTTTCCATTCATCACTGATTGGACAGAATCCAAAGCTACTTTGGGGTCCATGGGCAGCCCTTATGGAAGAACATTCCTGAGTACCACTGAGTCGAAGGCAGCTCTCCCTCTGGAGACCAAGTCCAATTTGTAACGATTGATAAAGGTATGAGGCTTAGCCCAAGCAGCTGCTGCACAGATGTCATCCATGGAAGCCCCTGGAATGGAAAGTTACAGATGTTGCCACAGAGCTAGTGGAGTGAGCTTTAACTTTTCGCATAAGTTCATTACTGAGGAAATAAATGAAACGTATTCAGTCCCCTAGTCATTTTGATAAAGTAACCTTGGAAACAGCCTCTCCCATTCTAGGCCCAGAACAGGAGATGAAAAGCTGTTAAGATTTACGGATAGGTTTGGTCCTGTCTAGATAAAATCTCAATTGTCTAAGTACGTCTAAAGAGTGAAGGCAGTACTCTCCTCTATTGGCAAAATTTGGAAAGAACACTGGTAGGTCAATGGCCTGGTTTATGGAGACTTCAGAAACAACTTTGAGGAGAAAGGAAGGATTCATCCGAAGTGATACTCTGTCTTTATGAAAGACCAGATAGGGCTTCTTGATACACAATGTCTCCAGCTCTGAGACTCTTCTGGCAGACATGATGGCTACCATGAACAAAGATTTCCAAGATAAAAACTTTAGGTTGCACTTCACAGCAGGTTCAAAAGGTTTCTGAGTGAAAGACTGAAGGACTAGAGTGAGGTTCCATGGTTCCACGGGCTGTCTGACAGGAGGCCTGATATGAGAAGTCCCCCTTGAGGGTTGCAAATGCATAGAGAGATAAGAGGGGTGCCATCTATACCATTGTGGAAATTGCCACTAGATTTACTTGTACAGTAGAGGCAGAGGCTCCATTATGAAAAAACCTAGCCAAGTACTGAAGCACTGCAGAAATACGGGTCTAGCATGTTATCCTTTGACCAGATGGAGAATCTTTTCCATTTATCCTGGTATAGTCTTCCGATGGATGGTTTATGAGAGGCCGGAATGATATCAAGAACAGGTGAGGAGAGATTAGCTTGCCTGGCTACTACTGGAAGTGGAGAAACCAAGCTGTCAGCTTGAGACTGGACAGATTTGGGTGACTCAACCCTTGACGGTCAGTAATCAGATCTGTTAGAGGGTCGAGAATCCACGGTGGGTATACTAGGTAAGGCTGAAGGAAGGGGAACCAAACTTGTCGAGGCCAGAATGGGGTTATGAGGATCACCCTGCATCTCAACCGAAGATCTTTCTTTAGAAATTGTGGGAAAGTACAGTTTTGTACCTACCATAAATGTAGATGTCCGAACTGGATAGCATCTGCAGTCATAACAAATGGGTTGTCCTGTCGTCAGGCAGCCCTTCGGTCGGCCGGATTCCAAAGTCTGGGTCCGGCTTCGGCTGATGTCGCACTTCACCCGACGTCATCTCTGCTGGTCTTCGGGTATAAAGGCATCAGCCGACGCCATTTTCCTCAGTGTTTCTTGCCCCAGATGCCAATTGCCCTCTTGGAAAGCTAAATTTTGGATAAATGCCAATGTTTCCAAAATAGTAGAAGGCAAACACAAAAAATAAGTATGTATGTACATATATACAAACAAATACACCATAAGAGACTCCCCCCCCAGCTAGCTATTAGGAGGGTAAATACCCTAGGAGTACCACAGAGGGGAAGGAGGGAGGGTAATCCTGACTGCAGATGCTATCCAGTTCGGACATCTACATTTATGGTAGGTACAAAACTGTACTATGTCCTTCATGGATGCATCTGCAGTCATAACAAATGGGTAGAATACCATAGCCAAACTAGGGGAGGAGGAATAAAAATTATGGTGTAGTTAGGATCCCTTGCAATACAGCAGTGGCAAACCCTGCTCGGGATCTAGAATATAGAGGTAAATTATAATGCTTGGCAAATGTATGCACGGAGGTCGAAGTAGCCTCAATAATGTCCTTGGTTGCCACTCCTCGTAAGAAAGCTGTGGTAGTGGCTGTAGCCCTTGTAGAATGAGGTCTTATGTTCTGTGGAATTGGTTTTCCATGGTAGGAGTAACAGAATCTTATGCAATTTCCTATCCATTTGGAGATTGTCTGTTTGGAAATTGCTTTTCCTTCCCTTCCTGTTGCATAGGCTACCAAAAGCTGGTCAGTTTTTCTGTTACCTTTGGTTCTGTCCAGGTAGTAGCGTAACTGTCTATGTACATCCAAGGTATGCAGCATTCTTTCACCTTTGTTTTGTGGATTGGGAAAGAAGGTAGGTAGGTGGATTGCCTGGTTTAAAGACACTCTGGATACCACCTTAGGCATAAATGTAGGATTAGTTCTCATGGACACCCTATCTTGATGGAAGATTAGGAAGGGTTGCACTGCCATTAAGGACTGTAGTTCGGAAACCCTCCTTGCTGAAGTAATAGCCAGTAGGAAAGCAGTTTTCCATGACAGGTGTTGTAGATCTGCTGTTGCTGCTGGTTCAAACGGAGGGAGTGTCAACTTTTCTAGTACAAAGTTCAAGTCCCATGCTGGTAATGGTGGTTTCCTAGGAGGTTTTACATTCTTGATCCCTCTGAGGAACTGCCTGAGTAGAGGATGTGAAAAGACAGGAGGATCAAAGCTGTATTCTGCTGAAATAGCTGATGCATGTATCTTGATGGAGGAATAGGACAGGCCTGTATGTAGAAGCTCTGCCAAGTACTCCAGAATGTTAGCAATATCTATGTTCGACACATCTTTTCCTCTTTCAGTACTCCAAATGACGAACCTTTTCCATTTTCCTGCATAGTTCCTTCTTGTTGAAGGTCTGCGGGCTTCAAGGATAATGTCTTTAACCCTTTGGGAAAGGTCTGGGTTAGTTGCTGCTATGTGATGTTCCAGGCAGTCAGTTGCAAGGTTTTTAGGTTTGGATGTATGATGTTGTAGTTGTTCTGAGTTAACATCAGAGGCATCAGGGGTATTGGCCACATTTTCTCCAGAGACATGCTCCTCAGCAATGGGTACCAGTGTTGTCTTGGCCAGTTCGGAGCTATCAGAATTATCCTTGGACGTTCCTCTTTGATTTTCAGTAGTACCTTGTGCATCAAGGGAAGAGGTGGAAATGCATATGCTGTCAGGCCTTTCCAGCTGAAAGATAGAGAGTCCACCTTCCATGCAAGTGGGTGGAATGTCCTTGTGCAGAATTGTTTGAGCTGGTGATTGAGTGGGGAAGCGAATAGATCTATTTGTGGCATTCCCCATTTTTTTGTGATGGCCTTGAAGATGTCCGGGTGTAGCATCCATTCGTGAGCATCCGAGGTGGTTCTGCTTAAAATGTCTGCTAGGGTGTTTTCTTTTCCCGGTACAAATATTGCCTGTAACTGGATGTTGTAGCTGAGAGCCAGATTCCAAAGGTCCAAAGTCATTCTGCATAGGGGTATGAATGAGTGCCTCCCTGTTTGTTGATGTACCACATGACTGTGGTGTTGTCTGTCCTTATCATCAAATGGCCTTCTTTGAGGAATGGTCTGAATTTTTGGATTGCCAGTTTTACTGCCAGCATTTCTTTTGGTTTATGTGCAGGTGCAGCTGGTCCTGAGTCCACAGTCCTTATGCATTTGTCCAGCATGTGCCCCATCCTAGGTCTGAGGCGTCCGTTGTGATGGTTTGGCTTGCTCGAAAGTTGTGGAAGGGTAAGCCTGGGTTTGACTGGCATGCTTGAGCCCACCATAGGAACTCCTGTTTTAGGCATGGGATTAGTGGTATTTCTGTTTCTAAGCTGTGCCTGTGTTGAGACCATAAATTCTTTAGGTACCACTGTAACTTTCTCATATGCAGTCTGGCATGTGGGACCAAGATTATGCATGATGCCATGAAGCCCAAGGCCTGCAGAACTTTTCTTGCTGTTAGTTTGTTCTGCTTTGTTAATGCCAAGAAGTAAAGAGGGAGCTCTTTTTGTTTTTCTGCAGTTAGGAATGCCATTTGTTTTACTGTGTCCAATTCCGCGCCCAAGAAAGTTCTTGTTTGGGATGGTATCAGCCTTGACTTTTGTAAATTGACTGTGTATCCCAGGGCTTGTAGCAAGCAAATGACCCTTTGTAAATCTGTTGTCAGCTTGCTTTTGTTGTCCGCTTGTAACAGGCAGTCGTCCAGGTATGGATAAATTTGGATTCCCTGTACTCTGCAGTGAGCGATTACTGATGCCAGGCATTTTGTGAATACTCTAGGCGCAGTAGATAAGCCAAAGGGCAATGCTGAGAATTGATAATGCTCTGATCCTGCAAGAAATCTGAGGTATCTTCTGCAATTTGGTGGAATGGGGACGTGCAGGTATGCCTCCTTGAGATCTAGAGTTACCAGCAAACACTCCTTGCCCAGCATGGGAAGAAGTTGCTGTAGGGTCAGCATTTTGAATTTTGGGACAATGATGTATGTGTTTAAGATGGACAGGTCGAGAATAGGTCTCCAGTTTTTCTCTTTTCTTGGCACTAGGAAGAGTCTGGAGTAGAATCCTTTGCCCTGTTCTGCTATTGGTACTCTTTCCACAGCTCTCATCTTTGTTAATTCCGCTATCTGCTGCAGAGCTTCTATTTTTTGATTTGGAGGCAGGTTTGGCATTCCTCTTTTACTGGTAAGGTGTGGAAGTGGAACCGTAGCCTTGGTCTATGGTTTGCAAAATCCACTTGTCTTTTGTGATATAGTGCCAATTTTTCGAGAATAAGGCTAACTTTCCGCCTAATGGTGCTGCTATTTGCTCCCTGGTAGGCGGAGTCAGAGCCAAGTCACTGTGATTGTCCTGTTGCAGTGGCAGTGGTTGTGTCTGTGCCTCGGTTATTGACTTGCCACTGTCGTCCTCTGTAGGCACCTCCTCTGGATTGATTTCTGCCCCTAGAGCGCCTATTCCTGCCCCTTTGGGATCTTGTGGAGTCAGGAAAGGACCAATTTTTGGCAGGCCAGTTCCTGCTAAACCTTGGGGCTGAACCTGTAAGAAATCTTTAACTGTTTGTACAGATTTTGCCTTTTCTTCCATTTTCTTCATTACCTGCTGGGCAGGTTCCCCAAATAGACTGGCCTTATCCATAGGAGCATCTAATAGCTTTGCTTTAACATGATCCGGTAAGACCTGTTCTTTCAACCATGCATGCCTTCTTATCACTGTGCCAGTCATGGCTGATCTAAATGAAGCCTCCAGTGCATCATAGCCACATTTTAAGGAATGGTTACTAACATGTTGGATGTTATTCACCATTTCTAGTACATATTTCTTATCTAGAGATTCATCAGAGGACAGCTTTTTAATTAACTGATCAAGCATAAACTCTTGGTATTGGATCATGTGAAACTGACAGTTTAAAGCTCTAGCTGAGAGAGTAGCAGAGGTGTAGACTTTTTTCCCCCATCTCTCTAAGGACCTGGATTCCCTTTCAGAGGGAATAGGGTTTTTTGTTGTGGTCGAAGCTACTGCCTTAGGCCCCTGGGATATAGTTTCGGGGTCTGCAAGTGGGGCCTTGTATAGGTGGTGATGAGTGTCTGGCACCCTGTAAAATCTATCTGGTTTGGCAGGGGCTGGAGGTAAAGAATCAGGAGCAGTGCAGACATCATTAAATGCATCGTCCACAACAGGCAGAACAGGAGGTATAGCTAAGGGCCTATGTTGTGGTAAGTGCAGAAAAGTCCTAAGCCTTTTTCTTGAATCTGAGAAATCTTGTCCCTGCCATTGGAATTGTTCTCTCATGGCATGTAAGGTTTCCCCAAAGGAGAATTCCTCTGGTGGAGAGGCAGCTGGGATGGATTCTTCAGCATCGGAATCTTCATAATTGGAAAAAGGAGCCTCTGGCTGGTCTGTAATGTCTGAGTCATCCGCAGAATCATCAGAGGACACAGGCTCGGGGGCTCTGCTCTAGGTCTCTTTTCAGGGGGCTGAGAGGCCCTGTCTGGGTGAGATTGGTATCCCCTAATTAAGGATATTAAATCTTCTGCCAGAGTAAGCATTTGTGAACTAGAAGTGGGCCTGAGTGAGGGGGGTTTAACAGGCACTGATTTAGCAGATTTGGCTGCTTTAACCCTGGCAAAGGCCTTAATAGACATGGCTGCAGGAGGCCTAGCAGCACCACGTGCTGGGGTAGAGACATCCAAAGGGATGGTGTCTGATAAATCACTAGGAACCACAGTTGTAGGCAAAATTTCTGAGGCTGATTCAGGTAAGGTAGCAGGAGCCTCAGTAGTAGTCATGGATTCGCTGAAGATTGACCAGTTTTCGGTTTCGCCGAAACCGAGACACTCATGACTTGCTTAACCGTGGTTTCGCCGAAACCGCGGACCGCGAGTGTCGGTCTTTTCTTTGCGCTTTTAACAATTTGGGTAGTCGGAGGATCCGGCGGCATAATGTACGCAAAATCTGAGCCGAAAAACTGTTCAGCAAACTCCGACCGACGCCTAAGCGTACGTCGGTTGAAGGAAGCACAGGCCGAACAGGCTGCTACGTCGTGGTCTGGGCCTAAGCAAGGCAAACAGTAAGAGTGGAAATCTTTATGAGGTATTTGTTTCCCACAAGTTAAACAGTTATTGACTTTTTCTGACATCGGCTGAGGCAAGAAAGAGTCCCCAACGGGGTACTTAGCTTTTTAGAAGTCTTCGAAGTAGTATTTGGTAGAAGTAATCTCTGGATCTGACCGACCGGCACTTGCGAACAGCTTCTGCTTCGGGCGCCACGCGGCAAGAAAGACTGAGGAAAATGGCGTCGGCTGATGCCTTTATACCCGAAGACCAGCAGAGATGACGTCGGGTGAAGTGCGACATCAGCCGAAGCCGGACCCAGACTTTGGAATCCGGCCGACCGAAGGGCTGCCTGACGACAGGACAACCCATTTGTTATGACTGCAGATGCATCCATGAAGGACATCAGAGGGATGGGAGAATGAGTGTAAATAAGTCCCGTGGGCCAATCGTGGATCAGAGCTTCCCTCTGACTCCCCTTCCAGGGGAAGTAGGGCGAAATAGCTGCTGCACTTGGTGTTTGATGGGGAGGTGAAAAGATCGCAGCTGGGCTGGCCCCAGTGGCTGAAAATTGTTGACGCCACCTCGGGGTTGAGGGACCACTCGTGAGGCATGAGGATGCATCTGCTCAGCTTGTCCTCAATCATGTTGGAGGTCCCCGGGATACGAGTTGCTATTAGAAAGCGGTTGGAAGCTATCACCCACTGCCAAATTCTCATGGCTTCTCGACATAGGGGATAGGACTTTGTTCCTCCTTGCTTGTTGATATACCAGACCACTGACATATTGTCTGAATGAACTGCAACTGTCCTGGAAGGGGGGGCAGAATGGAAGGCCTGCAACGCTAACAGCACAGCTCTCAGTTCCACAACACTGATATGCAGGTGGGCCTCTGAGGTGGACCATGTGACTTGGACAGTCTTTCCCTGGAAATGGCCCCCCCCACCCTATTAGGGAAGCATAAGTGGTCACAATGGCTGTGGGCTGAGGGGATTAAAATGGATGACTCCAAAGTTCTACATCTGGCCTCATCCACCAAAGCAGGTCTTGTTTGCAGGAGTTGGTTATACGAATCTGGTAACTGAGGGGGTGATAGTTTGGGAACCACTGACACAGAAGGAGCCATTGCAGAATCCGCATGTGTAGCTTTGCTAGAGGCACTATTGGGATTGACACTGCCAGAGAACCTAGGGCCTGAAGAACTTCCCTTGCTGAAACTGTTGTTTGTGAGAGTATCACCGGGAGTTGAAGCCTCAGTCGATGCAGTCTGTGAATTGGGAGTATTACCAGACAGTACTGAGTATTGAACACTGCTCCAATGAAATCTATTTGTTGCGTAGGGACAAGGTTTAATTTCTCCCAATGTATTGTTATTCCCAGCAATTTTGCCAGAGAGTGTATATAATGTAGTGCTGTTACCAGAAGATGCTTGGTGGCGGCGGTAAGGAGCCAGTCATCCAGATATGAAAACACCCAGAATCATTTTAGTCTCCAGTGAGCTGTTACTACTGCCATGCATTTCGTGAACACTCTGGGGGCTGTAGAGACTCCGAACGCCAGGGCACGGAATTGATAATGACTGGCTCCTAGCCGGAAGCGAAGAACACTCCTGGAGTGTTTGTGCATCCTGATGTGGTAATACGCATCCTGGAGATCTATAGAGCACATCCAATCGCCTTCTCTTAAAAAGGGGAGAATGGACTGAACCGTGACCATCCAGAATTTGGTTTGGGTGACAGACTTGTTTAAGCTGCTGAGATCCAAAATGGGTCTCCAGTCCCATATCTTTTTTGGCACCAAAAAGAATCTAGAGTAAAATCCGGATCCACTCTGGTCTAGTGGAACTGGCTGGATGACTCTCTTTTGAGACAGCTTTATAATCTCTGAAGCTGCTTCTTCCCTTTGACTGGGTGGAACATTGGGAAGCTTTCTTGGGAAATTTAGCTGACAAGAAAGGGGAATGGTGTAACCTCTGGTGATAATGCTCTGCACCCAACGATCGGTGGTGATGTATTGCCAGGCAGCTTGGTGCAAAGAGAAACGACCCCTGACTGCTTCCAGAGGTAAGCAATCGGGCTGTTGCTCAGGAGCGCTTGTAAGGCTGTCCAGAGAAGGAATCCCTGGAGCCCTGACTAGGAGTACCTCCTTTGCCTCTATAGGGGCATCTTCCGGAATTGTCACCCCCCCTCTGCCTCTGGGAGTATCCCCACCATGTGCGGCATGGAAGGGACTCTGAGATTTCTTATGCCACATCTTTCCACTCCTCTGATTCCCGGAAAAGGTTTGTTGAGGGTCGGAAAACCATAGGCCTACGTCAGACAGGGTCTTTCCATCTTGCTCGCACCTGGCTAGCATGTCCTTCACTTTGGAGCCAAAAAGGGATGAAGCTTCGATTGGAGCATTCAGAAAGAAAGACATGAAGGGGTCTGCAAGGTCATAAATGTGCATCCAGGCATGACACCTCATAATGCCCAAAACCCACTGCTCTAGCCACCCCTTTGGTTGCATGTGACAGCAACCTCATGGACGAGTTGGATATTGATTCCAGGGGTTGCAAGCTACGAGGCCACTTTGTCCCTGACTTAGTCAGACAACTGTCCTGTGAGCGTTCCAGATACTTTGGAGATAAAGTCCCTCTGGAGTCTCATAAAATGTGCCAAATAATTCAGGGACCATATGGCAAAGGTCCTTGATGCAAAATCACGCTTCCCCAAGTCTGTCCACCGCCCGGGACTCCCTGTTGGGCGGGTGGACAGCGGGACTTTCCTCAGCCAAGTCCTTTTTCATGGCCGCCACCACCACAGCATCAACTGGTAACCCTTTGGACCAATGCGGGTTCTCCTCAGGGGGAAGAATTTTGTCTGGTCTCCGAGGGATCGCTTCAATGGAATCCGGGTTCTTCCAAGCACGCTGCACAATGAGCTTGACGAGCTTGTTGGTAGGTGGGGGTCAACCAAGAGGTAGAAGGCCGGGCGCGAAAAGCCTGCAGGAACAGGGACTCCTCAGACGAAGGGTTGGAGGGCTTCCAGTCACCTCTCTGCATTAACATTTCCAGGATGTCTCCATCAGGGGATGACCATGGGGACCCCTTCACCATCATCGTAATCCGTGTCTTCCGTTAAGGACTCCTCGGGTGAGTCTGTGTGCTTCCTCTTGCACGTCTTCTTTCGAGGGTGCTCCTCAGTGGGGGGGGGGGTCTCTGAGGAGGACACGGAAGAGCGGGTACCCTGAACAGGAGTGTCCTGCAGCTTTTCTGCCTGGTGTCCTGGGGGGGGTGATCTGTGACCGCTGCAGCTCAGGGAGTGAAAACTGGGGTTCCTACATTGGAGTGCTGCCAGAAGCAAGAGCCCTCTCCATTGCGTGGAAGGCAGGCCCACCCGAAGAGGGATGGGAGCCCAGAACTGAGAAAGACCACCTCGGGACCGGGGTCACACCACGCTCTGACGAACCCACCCCCACGGATGGAACCTCAAGCAGGATTGGCACGGACGCGGCTATCGGCACAGATGATGGAACTGAGGAGATAGGTGGCTCTGTACCCCAGGCTGACGGGCTTGTCCCCCAATCCCCAGACTGAGGAAGGACCGGTTCAGCAGGAACCGAAGACCAAAGGGACAAACTCGGATCTGGCGTGAGATGCGCCATAGGCACTGAGGTGATGGGTTCTAATAAAGATGTCGGAGAGGAAGGCTTCGGAACCGAGATGGTCGAAGGCGTGTAAGATGGAGTCCGTGGATAAGGCAACCCAAGTCCTGCAGGTGGATGGGTCTTAGAAAGTGAGGGAATCCCATTAGCTAACAAGACGTACCACTTCATGTTCAGATAGGCGCCTGGTGGATCTAGTGGATACTCCGGATGGGGAGTTAGGGTGTTCAATGAAGGGGCTATAAGCTTGGCCCAGAAATGGGTCTACGGAGGGGGAGTATCGGGTCTGTGGTGCAAGGTCTGACGGCACCAAAGTCTCTAGTTTTGAGACCGGAAGTAAAGGAATCAATTCCAGTGAGGTCAGTACAACACTCAGTGCTGAAGTGGCACTCGGAACTGAAACCTTTGGTTCCAAAATGGAAACTAATGATGTAGTTGAAGGTGTGCCCTGAGCCTAAGTGGCCACAGGTGCCGAAGTCGAAATAGGCGCACTAAGGTCTATGATCAGTGCCGGAGGCAGAACCAGTGCCAAAACAGGCGCCAGTATCGACAGTTTTGAGATGGTCAGAGCCGAAGAAGACGGAGCCGAGGGGGATGATTTATGCTCCGAAGATAACTTTGGGACCTTTGATTTCCCAGGCTTGCTCTGATCACCCGATGGTGAAGAAGGAACAGAGTGGGATCTCTTTTTGTCCCTAGAAGGAGTAGAGGAGACCTCCATCACAGAAATGGCCTCTGAGAAGGGAGACTTGAGTAACCCTTTTGGAATGAGTTTATTTTTGCGATCATTAAGAGTACGTTGACAAACTCTAACAAATGTCACATGGAGGTTGCACCGAAAGGTGGGACACTCCCAAACAGTATGCACAGTCATCGTGAAAATCACTGTTAGGTAACTTGCCCTTACACGAAGTACAATGCTTAAAACTTGAAGTACCTTTCTTATCCAACATCTTGACAGAGAAAAAACATCACAGGCTAACTGTATACTCCAACTATAATCAAAGTCAACTCCGTTCAAAAAAGTCACAAATATAACAATACACTGGTATGATAGAGAAAAGAAAGGAACACCTGAAAAAGACAGCTAATAGGTTAAACAATACCAACTATGGTACGGAAGAAATACCACAAGGGTAAGGGAGGAAAGCCATACCAACAATGGTACTTGAAAGTGTACCAACGGCAACTACGGGTAGGGAGGAATAATCAAGGTCAGACAGAAAAAAAGACACTAGAAAAGCTAATCGCTTAATAAAATATGAAGATATTTTTTCACACAAATATCAAAAAAGTTTCACTTAGCTGAGAGCTCGGCTGAAACGCGGCTTTAAGACTAAGTGGCAAACGAGATCTGAGGTAACAGGGAGAAGGGCATTCTGAGTAGAGACTTAGCTCGACAGTTTTTTGGCTGGTGCAAGCTTGGTAAAAAGGGCAACTCGGTTCAGAGGGCTCGGAACCGAACCCATCAGTGATAAATGGAAAGAAGATTAACAACATCAGATCAGTATTTTACAAGTCTAGTCACGATAGGGGATAGAAATGGCTGCTCAGACAAGTGGGTTACCAGAGAAAATCTGGGTTATTTTTCAGAAATATTAAAAATGCAAGTCATATAATAAAAATTATACTAATAACGAACTGGATGGTGTTTTCATGGTACTATATATTACATGAAAGTGTACACAATGGTGAACAGACTTTGCACTGATATCTGGTGTCTAACTAGCACTGTGTGGTATATATTTCTCCATTAAATATGACAACATGAGTAGCACTGATAATTATGCAAGTATCTCAAAAACGGAGTGGCAAGCCAAATGAAGATCACATCTGCCTGAAAAAGTCACACTGATAGTTGTGTTCTGTCTACTATGGTTACAGAGATACTAATACTTGTTTGCATAATTATAATAAGTAAATGTATTATCTAAATACTTGTTCAATATAAAATTATTATATATGGCTGACATTAATATCACTGTTGTACAGAGGAGTGTGTTCTGAACAAATTTCATATTTTGTATTTTTGTAAGTATTATTTTTGAGATGTATACGTTTACAGCAAGGTTGAAAAACAGCACTCTCAGAATTTTAGCTCAGGCGAAGGCTATCCAGGAAGGAATTCTTTAGGTGTCAGAAGGTGTAAAATGCCACTCAAGCTAGATGTGAAAGAGTTGATGCATTTTCACTACACAATTAAGTTTCATAAGGAATGTAATGTAAGTCAGGGGCGGCCCCGGTGGTGCAGCGGTTAGCGTTACCACCTCACAGCAAGAGGTTCTCCGGTTTGATCCTCAGCTGGGGTGCCTTCTGTGTGGAGTCTGCATGTCCTCCCTGTGGTAGCGTGGATTTCTCCGAGTGCTCTGGTTTCCTCCCACATCCCAAAGACATGCTGTAGGTGGATTGGACACTCTAAATTGGCCCTAGGTGCGAGTGCGTGTGTGTGCCTTCTGTGGAAGGCTGGGGGCCAGGCTGGAAACTCAACACCGTAAAACTCCACTGCCAATCATGAGCGGACAGGTGATCCGCTGTGGCGACCCCTAACTGGGAAAAAGCCGAAAGAAGAAAAGAAGAAGGAATGTAAGTCAGAATCATCATCTTAAAATTTATTCTCATTACTGAGCAAGTGATAAAGAAAAAATAGAAAGTTCAAAACTACAATTACTTTACTTGCCTAATAGCTTTACTACCATAAAAAATTAGTAGACAAAGTAACATTTAAAACATCAAAAATCTTACTTTTAATGTGAAGCAAAATATTACTCTACTTCTTACCTTCAGATCTCTATAAACTACATTTTTCTCTGAATGCAAGTAATCCAGGGCTGATACAATTTCTGCACCATAAAATCGTGCACGATCCTCAGAAAAGACACGTTCCCTTGACAGATGGAAAAATAACTGAAAGGTAAAAAAATGGCTATCTTTAACTTAAAGTCTCACTTCGCTGTAATGGAAAGCAATTAATTCCATGACAAAAGTCAAGTGATTGTCAGTACATCAAACAAAAATACAAAAGTGCTCATAACAGAGTCTTAAAATCTTTCTCTACATCACATTTGTGAACTGAAGTTTACTGTAGGTTAGGAAGAAAATGATCAGAAAAGTGCAGCCAGTACACCCTGAAACTCGCTGATCAGGCCACCAAGTAGCATCATTCATATACTGACAAATCTGTTACAGCTTAAAGCGCTGCTGGCACTAAAAAGAGAAATTAGTGAAACCAATTTTAATGCTCTAAAAGAAGCCACCCACATTATAATTCAAATTGTAACTGGTGAGGCGATCACAGAATCTGTCTTCCCTGCCATATACAGAAAGTCAATACGTACACAAGTAATGCAAACCTACACAGACTAGTAACTGCACAGCTGATTTTTTAGAAACCTTATGGTACAATAATACAAAATGTTAAGAACTGTTCAGTAGGAAGATATAGGGCAATTCATCTCAAGGCCCAAATCCATATATCTCCAAATAAGTCATACTTATACTGAGGTTTTGAGCTGTCAACAAAACCACAAAGACTCCCTGTAACATTCCAAGTCTTATTTTGACAATGTGTTCAGCAGTCACTTGTGCTTCTTGAGATTCCACAAAGAATGGAGAAATTACAGTTGTGTACACTTGCAATAAATGCAGATGTTCGAGTGTATTCACTGTTGCAGTCGTCACTTGTCACTTGTGGGTTATCCCTGCTGTGGTAGCCCTCGGCCGGCCCGAATACCAGAGTCAATGTTTTTTTGCGTTGGCTGCTGTTACCTGTAGTCTGACGTCAGGTCATCAGTGCTATAAAGCAAGGCAGCAAACGCCATTACATCAGTTTTTCTTGCCCTAACCCATCAGAAGCCCAAGAAAATATGGTAAAGTGGTCCTGGTGACTAAAAACCACTGTGAGAAGCTTATGTCCCCCTAAGGAAAGAGGATACAAAGAGGAAGGAGGGAGGGAAACCAGGAGTGCAACATTGAGTACACTCGAACATCTACATTTATGTAAGTGCACACAACTGTAGTATGTTTGTGTTTCACTGTTGCAGTCATCACCTGTGGATTCCCAAAGCTGAGGACAGGGGTGGAAGGATTAGAGACCTAGGCATGGGTCAGCATGCCCTGCAGAGGCAAACCCTGCCCTAGCTTTAGAGAAAAGAGGTAGGTGGTAATGCTTTGTAAAGGTATGTACAGAAGTCCAGGAGGCAGCTTCCAAGATGTGCCTGGTGGGAACTCCTCTGAGGAATGCTGTGGAAGTGGAGGCTGCTCTAGAGGAATGGGTACAAATAGACTTAGGGGGGAGGTTTCCCATGTAATCTGTAGCAAAAATGGATACAGTGTGATATCCATTTGGAAATGGTTTGCTTGGAAATGGGCATCCCCTCTGCCCCTGGGGCAAAGCTGACAAGAAGCTGGTCTGTTTTTCTGAAGGGTTTAGTACGGTCCAGGTAGTACCTGAGCTGTCTGTGCATGTCTAGTGAGTGCAGAATTCTTCCCCCCTTGTTTTGAGGATTAGGAAAGAAGGTGGGTAGATGTATGGCCTGGTTGAGGGTCGCATTGAATACCACCATGGGCATAAAAGAAGGGTTAGTCCTCAGGGAGACCCTGTCTGCATGGAAAATGATGAAGGGTTCAACGGCCGTGAGTGCCTGAAGTTCTGAAACCCTTCTGGCTGAGGTGACAGCTAGTAGGAAAGCAGTATTCCAGGAGAGGTATCTCAATTCTGCTGAAGCAGCAGGTTCGAATGGTGGTAAGGTTAGTTTTTCTAAAACATAATTCAGGTCCCAGGCTGGTGTGGGTGGCCTTCTGGGAGGTCTGATATTAGAAGCCCCTCTGAGGAATTGTTTAATCAAATGATGTGAGAAGAGGGGCTGGTCTGTATCGAAATGAGCTGAAATGGCTGAGGCATAGATTTTAATAGAAGAGAAAGAGAAGCCACTATAGAGTAACTCTGCTAGACAGTCAAGGATAAGAGGGATGGAAGGTTGAGTTACTGCTCCCTCTGGACTGGCTCCAAGAGCAGAATCTTTTCCATTTCTCTAGGTAAGATTTTTTGGTGCTGGGCCTTCTGGCCTCTGATAATATCTAGGACCTATTTGCTTAACAGGGGCCCCTTATTTATTTTTAAAGTATTAGCCATGCTGATAGTTTGAAAGTCTGCAAGTCTGGGTGCAGCATCCCCCCCCCCTTCTGGGTCAAGAGGTCTGAGATCAGGGGAAGATGCCTGGGAGGCTGTACTGTCAGGCTGCGCAGTAAGGGGTACCAATGCTGTCTGGGCCAATCTGGAGCAATGAGGATGGCTTTTGGTGTCTCCTCCCCTATCTTGATTAGTACCTTGGAAATAATAGGCAGAGGAGGGAAAGCGTACACACAGAGGGAATTCCAGGGGAAGGTCAAGACATCCACCTTCCACGCTAGGTGGTGATACTCCCTGGTACAGAATTTTTTCAGCTGGTGGTTGAGGTGCGAAGCAAAGAGATCCACCTCCAGAGTTCTCCAGTCCTGAATGACTTGCAAAAAAGATTTTTCTGTGGAGCTGCCATTCGTGGGGGTCTTGTAAGTTTCTGCTTAGGTGGTCTGCCAGGGTGTTGTTGATCCCTGGTAGGTATTGGGCAGTTAGGTGTAATCCCATGGAGGATGCTGTCAGCCAGAGGTTCATGGCTAGCCTGCACAGAGGGTAAGATTGGGTCTCTCACTGTTTGTTGATACACCACATCACTGTGGTGTTGTCTGTTTTGATAAGAAGAACCCCTGACCCGAGATGGGGTTTGAAGATGTGTAAGAGCCTTTTGTACTGCCATCATTTCCTTCTGACTGATGTGTAAGGGAAGGTGCTGGGGATCTCAAAGACCTTGGGTGCACCTGCCTGCTAGGTGAGTGCCCCAAGCAATGTCTGAGGCGTCAGTGGTGATGGTCTGCCCGATAGGGCAGAGGATGAAGGGAAGACCCTTGTTCTTGGCACAGGCCCCTGCCCACCAGAGAAACTCGGCCATTATACAGGGGATCAGAGGGAAAGAGGTCTCTAGAGGCTGACAGTGCTGACACCAAAAGTTCTTTAGATACCACTGAAGTTTCCTCATGTGAAGCCCGGCCAGGGGAATGAGAAGGATGCAAGATTCCATGTACCCCCCAAGGCTTGCAGGAACTTCCTCACAGTGAGGTGACTTCTGGAAGCCAGCTGGGTAAAGTAGGCAGGAAGCTCTGCTTTTCTGGGGATAGGAAGGCCATTTGGGATGCTGTGTCCAGCAGTGCTTCCAAGAAAATGATCTTCCTGGAGGGTGTTTGCTTTGATTTCTTCTCGTTGATGGTGAACCCTAGGGAAGTTAGGAGGGTTTTGACAAAGAGAAGCTCCTGGAGCAGCTTTTCTTTGTACTCCGCCCGAATGAGGCAGTCATCCAGATAAGGGTAAATCTGTATGTATTACTCTATCTGCAAAATGCTATGGCAGGGGCTAAGCATTTGGTGAATGCTCTGGGTGCAGTAGAGAAGCCAAAGGGTAGCGCAGAGAACTGAAGTGTTGTGAGCCTGGTCAGAAGTGCAGGAATTTCCTGCAGGATTCCCTTATGGGGATTTGGGGGTAGGCATCTTTTAGGTCTAGGGTCATTAGCCAGGCATTTTTTGTCAGCATAGGCAGCAGCTGCTGCAAAGTTAGCATTTTAAATTTGGGGACCACCAGGGAGGCGTTCAGAATGGATAGATCCAGGATGGGGGTGCCAAGTGCCCTCTTTTCTGAGAACAAGGAAGAGTCTGGAATAAAAGCCTTTGCTTATTTGCTCTGAGGGGACAGGTTCTACTGTCCCATGGGATACGAGAGTTTGGACCTGTATGAATGCCTCTGCCCACTGATTTGGAAGTAAGCCTGGGTACTCTTGGAATTGCGAGTTTGTTGAAAGAGAAATTGTATCCCTGAAAAATGATCTTTAAGCCCCATTGGTCCTTTGTTACAGAAAGTCAATTTTCTTTGCAGAGGGAAAGCCTTCCTCCTAGCTTTAGGTGATTGAAAGGACGGAGGGGGGACAGGGAGTCAGTTTTTGCTATAGAAGGGTGGCTTAGAAATCTCTGCCTCCAGGGCAGAAATGGTCCACTGCTTGTTCTCTGCTGCCCCTGGGATAGAGCGCTGAGTAGTCTGTCCCTGAGGGGCTTACCTTGGCCTTGTCTGCTAGGTGCAGGGAAGACCAGTGCTTAGAAGGAAAGTTCCTGCTGAACCTGGGAGGTTGAGCCCGAAAGAAATTTTTTACTGTTTGCATAGATTTTGCTTGGTCTTCCATCTTTTTAAGCACCTCTTTCTGCTTTTACTCCAAACAAGCGGTCCTTATCCAGGGGAGCATCGATTTAAACATGACATGATCAGGGAGAGGTTGTTCCTTCAACCATGCATGTCTCCTAATGACAGATTCTGACACTGCTGCCCTGCTTGAGGCTCCTAGGGTGTCATATCCACAATGTAATGTGTGTTTGGCCACTTGACAAGTAGAGTGCAGTAAATCTGCAAACTCTTTCGAATTGGCAAAGTCAGGAAAGGTTGAAATCTTTTGTTTTAATAGTTCCAAAGTGTGTTGTTGATATTCTAACATATGGAACTGACAGTTGGAGTGCTCTGATAGCTAAGGTTGCAGAGGTGTCTACTTTTTTTACCCCATCTGTCCAGAGCTCTGGAATCCTTGTTAGAAGGAATATTATTCTTGGCAGAACTAGTCTTAGCTCTTTTAGGTTCCTGTGTAATGATCTCTGGGTCTGCAGCAGGATTTCTGTACAGGTATTTGTGAGAATCCGGTACTCTGTAATATCTGTCAGGTTTACTGGGAGCAAGTGGGATGGTGTCAGGGGCTAAGCTGGATTCATGGAAAACAATCTACCACTTCTAAAATAGAGGGGATGGCCAGGAGTCTGTGCTGGGGCAGGTCCAGAAACACTCTAAATCTTTTCTTAGACTGGGGGAAATCCTGAAATTCCCATTGGAAATGTTCCCTGAGGGTGTGAAGGGTTTCCATAAAGGAAAGGTATTCTGGTGGGGAGGCAGAAGGAATGGATTCCTCTGCATCTGAATCCTCATAAGCAGTCAGAGGTCGTTGTTCCTCTTCAAAATCTGAATAATCAGATTCCTCAGAATCCTGTTCTGTCAAATTCAGGAGAACGGTGTCTTTTCCTTTTAGAAGTTGTGGCCTGACCTAATAAGGGAGATGAGATCATCTGCCATTATAAGCATTTGTGCTTGGGGTGGTAGAGGAGGAGCAATATCGTGGCTAGAGGCAGATTTTCTAGGAGTGGCCTGGCTTCTAGGCCTAAGAGTATCCATCGGTCTGAGAGAAACTAGTCCGATGAGAAGACATCAGTTTTTGTCTAGACTTGGTAGTGCAAGAGGCCTAATCGGAAGCTGGTGCCTGTGTTGAGGCTCACGACCCAACCGGGGCAGAGAGAGTAAAAGACGGAAGATGAATAAGATTTCTGCTGCATACCGGACTCAGAAAGGGTCTCGGTAGAGCCCTGCGTAGATATCAAATCGGGCATCAGGGGCTGCGAAAGCACCTCACTGAATTCCAGAGAACTGACGACCTGCTTAGTGGTAGAGTCGTCGGAAGGCTTAGCCTTGTGTGGTCTGTCTCTCTCTTTATCTCTGCATTTTTTCAGAATGTCCATGGGCTGTTGGCTGACGGACACCATTTTGGAATGCGAAGACGGAAGATGAAAATACTGGTCTACAATAAGAGCTATACGGCAAATGGCTCTCACATTAAAGAGGACATTGAACCGGCAACCAGGGACATCGTGGTCTGGGCCTAAACAAGTGACGCAGTATGAATGGATGTCTCGGTGTGGGATCTGCTTTCCATTGGTCAGACTATTGCTAACTTTTTCGGACATCGGTTAGTGCAAGAAAAAAGGATCTCCAATGAGGTACTTCGCTTTAGACGTTTTTAGCTGCAATTCAAACTCTGGTAGCAACCGACCGGCACACTTGTGAACTGCTTCTGCTACGGGCTCCACGGCAAGAAAGACTGATGTAATGGCATCGGCTGCCTTGATTTATAGCACTGACTTCCTGACGTCAGACTACAGGCGTCAGCAGCTGACCCAGTAAAACATGAACTCTGGTATTCGAGCCTGCCGAGGGCTACCACAGCAGGGATAACCCACAGGTGATGACTGCAACAGTGAAACATGAAAAACATCTAGAGTTCACCCATGTTCTGCAGAAAATTGCACTACTGGAACTGAGATGGCTAAGGAGGGCACATCAACATGCTGTAAAGAAAATGCAACAAAAAATTACCTCAGCCAGAAAAATAATAGTAACCTCTCCCTATCAGGCTTTAAGATTTTTTTTTGGAATGCGAGAAGCATAAGGCAGCTAGTAAAATTAAATGTGGGCTATAGGCATGCAAATGTCACTCATATCATGACATCATCTAACAACAATCCCAGGCTATCCCAACTGAAACCCAGCCAAATAATTATTACCTCCACAGCTATCTTACCACCCTCCACACATGCACACTCACTACACCCTGCCTTACCCATTTTTCACCCCACATTAACCTCTTTTTTGTTTTTTTACTTCGGTTGCTCCTTTTTTCCTGTCTCTTGGTTGTTTACATAACCTAATGTTAAAGAAGAAATGAGAAGAATGATTAAAGTGGGGCGGTAAATACTATACGTACCATATATACACCACCAACATTGCTAGTCCTACATTTTGTGCAGTTAACAGTCTTCTGATCTCTTGTAAATATTGCACTGTTGGTGCCTTCCACAGATTTATCGTGTAATTTGTTTCCGTTTCATCCATGTGTATTCTTTTCACAAAATGAGACTGTTCATTTGTTTTACATCTTTGTAATTCTCCCTAGCTAAGTCCAAAAAAGGTCCCTTCGGGTCAGTATTCTACCCTCATTAACAAAGATTGAATAAATTAAAAAAGTAAATACATTTAAGCTTGCAGGAAAAATCAACTGTGGAATGTACTCATCATAACAGAACATAACTGAAACCATATTAAGTCTGTATGCTACACTTTGGTACACACTTTAAGAAGGGCAATTCACTTGATCATGATTTATTCTAATAGTATAAAACCAGAACCAGCCAGGGTTTTATCATTTAAAAGGGCTGAAGACCTGTGGAGGGACACAGCAAACATTCTACACTACAGACATTTTGGGATTCCAAAATTCTTGCAAAAACCACCATACTCATCAGGTCATTCTCTTCCAAACAAAAGCTTCTGGCTGAACACTGGAAAGAAGCTTCTTTTTAGGACTGATTTCATAGGTTCATAAATTAGTACTAGGCTAACTAGCCTTGCGAGCCATTTTAAGTCTAGCCAATTATCCCTTGTGAGATTCAAACCTTGCACCCTGTGTTTGTAAGGCAAACACCTTAACCATTAGGCCACCCTCCCAATTTGCTGCTTATTCAGCATATGTCCATATCAGTGTACTTAAAAAAAAAAAAAAAAAAAAAATATATCCAGTAGAAAGCACAGTTGTGTAAAATCTTACCATATCAGTAGATGCGCTTCTTTTTACTGTTGCAGTATTCATCACCTCTGGGATCTCTTGCCAGGGACAGCCCAATTTATGTCCGCATACCAAAGCCTTAATTACCTACGAGTGTCACACATTAGCCGTACACTCGCAGGCAAGCATGCGGCACAAAGGTAATATAAGAACAGTCCCAACCTAGAAATGAAGTGACCCATGAGAACTAGGATTCCAATGAAAAGGAGAACATGTACATCCAGAAAAAGGAAGGAAGAGAAGGAGAACCTCTCAGCCAGAAAGAAAATACCACCCATGGAAAAGGAGAAAGAACAGTGAGTAGGTGAGAGGGAGTGAATATTGCAACAGTGAAAAGAGGGACATCTACTGTCATGGTAAGATTTTACACAACTGTACTATGTCCTTCCATATCACTGTTGCAGTATTCACCACCTCAGGGCGAGTACAAAAGCTACTGAGAAGGTAGGGAGGAGGAAAGCAAGGAGGATCTCTCCACAAAGCCATGCAGGACAGGCTTGGCAAAGCCTGCCATGTCTCTGGTAATTGACATTCAGTTTGTAAGGTTTAATGATGTGTAAACCAAAGACCAAGCAGCAGCTTCAAAGATGGAGTTGGTGTCCAAACCCTTGAAGAAAGCCCAGAGGAAGCCATGGCTCTAGCAGAATGTGTCCTAATAGAAGCAAACCGCTCTCTGTCATGAAAAGAATAATAAAGAAATCACTTTAGAAATCCAGGAGAAGATGGTTTGCTTAGAAATTGCCAAATGCAATATCCTGATATGAAAAGAAATAAAGCTGCTCCAATATTTGAAAGGTCTTTGTTTTGTCTAAATATCTGAGCTATCTATGCAAGTTCAAGGTATGAAAAACATTCTCACTAGCTAACCGTGAAGAAAGGAAAAAAGAAGGAAGATGGATAGAGTGATTTAGGGGTAGCTCATTAACTACCTTATGCATAAAAGGATTCATAAGGACAGACACCCTGCCACTATGAAAAAACAAAAGATAGGGATTGCCATCAAGGCCTGGAGTTCAGACAGCCTTCTGGCAGAGGTTAAAGCAACCAATAAAACAGTTTTCTAGGTGGAATGTTGCAGAGAAGAGGCAGCAGGCTAAAAAGCAGCTAGAGTCAGTTTTTCAAGGACAAAATTAAGATCCCAAGGAGGAGGAATAGGCTTTCTTGGGGGTCCAGTATGAAAGATGCCTTTTAGAAACTGTTAGGCCTCAAATCTAGAGTCCAAATTGGGAGTCGATGGCAGACAGTCAGAAATGGCCGACAATTATGCTTTCACTGAAAAATATGCCAAACCAGTATGTAGCAGTTTACAAAGGTAAAAAAGAACCAAGGGGACCTCCACTGAAAAGGGGTCCTGATGATGTTTAAGACAACAAACAGAACATATCTTCCACTTGGAAATATAATACGACTTTCTAGTATTGGGTTTTCCTGGATTCCTGCAGGACCCTAAGCATATCCTCAGAAAAAAGTCCCTATCAGATGATCGAAACACCGTTTCTGCGAATACGAAATGATCAACACGTATTGCGCAAACTACGTAAACGCCGAACGTCCAAAACAGCAAAATCCAAAATGACGAAGTGTTTTGGTTGGCCCGTCTGCGGTATAGCTCCGTAAGGTAAGTGTGCGATAGGTATGGACCTTAGGGTAGGGTGCAGGTTAAGGTAAGTGTATGGATACGTAATGTATGATTTAGTGTAGTGTTAGAAGTAGGGTTTTGTTAAATGTATTTATGTGTATTATTTATTTTGTTAGGGTATACCTCCGTAGGGGAAGTGTGCGATAGTTATGGACCTTAGGGTTAGGGAGGGATTAAGGATAGTGCATAGATAGTTGTGTATGTGTGGTTTAGTGTAGTGTTAGAAGTTGGGTTTTGGTGCTTTACTTTAGGGTCAGGAGTAGGGTTTGGTTAGTGTTTGTATGTGATTTATTTATTTTGTTTGGGTAGGTAGTATGTAGCGGGTGGTGTGGTTGGTCGACTATGACCGTTCGAGGTTTTAAATTTCGCTGTTTAGTGCGTTCGGTGTATTCGCGGTTCAATTAATATGTGTTGATTTTTTGGTATTCGCTGTATTGGATTTTCATGGAACTGATATACACCCCTCAGAAAACTGGTGTTGGAAAAAAATCAAAACCTGAAAAATAGAATAAAAAGGAAAAGGAACCTCCCAATGGGGTACTTATCTTGAAGACATAGGCTCGGTATAACCAGTAAACTAAAGGGTGTTCGGACATGACACCAAAGTTTGGATCACAGGCTTGCACGGCAGAACAATGCATCTTAAAAACACAGTGAGATAAACAAAAAAGTTATGTACTCACTATAACAATAAATGGGAGCCTTACTGAAATTAAGACTGCGGAGTGTCAGCACACCAAAAATAAAAGACTGAAAATACAGAAGAGCAAATATTGATCATCACTCCTCTTCTTTAAAATGTTTTGTGGGGCAAGCCCCACTACAAGATTGCCATACCTTGGGAAAAGGGAATACTCCATGAAATGGCAATCTCAAACTTGGGATAAGTCAGGATTTTTGGCCATTCAGCCTTTGCATCTCAGGACTCAGTAATGGAGATCCACAGACATTAAACAGTTACCAATACATTTCAATGATCCATATCCATACACATTAACAGTTAGGACCAGTTTCTGCTGCTTACATCAAGATGGTATAAGACTTTTCGTAGCTTAAGCTCCTCCCCTAATCCCCACAACATTCCTGGGCAATCTCTCTCTCCAGATCTGGATTGCCCACTGCAAAAAAAAAAATGGGATGATTTAAAGGGGGCATGAATCTCAACCAAATGCAGTGTAAAACAGTTTCAGGTAGAACAATACAGGGACATATAGTCCCTGGACATGAAAGGCGCTGGAAGGTCAACTAGACTTGGCACAACAAAGGAGCAGAAGAAAGGCAGTAATACTCAAGTGTAATGGACATTAGAAACTCTACCATTATGTTAAGTACATAACTTTGTATTTCTTAAGATCCAATCCAAGCCCCAAAGGAAGCCACAGAGTAGGAAATCACATCCAACTTACAGTATTCTGTGAAGGTGTGCAGTGAATCCCATGTCACCACAGTACAGCCATCAACTGACAATTTTCTGAAGAAGACTAAACAGGTAGTCACCGATGTTGTGGAGGGAGCATCATGCTTGCCAGAAGCATCTTATTGATTGAAGTACATCAACATGCAATGTGCTGTGACGGCAATCTGGACAGTAAGACTTCAAATTTTTTTTTAACCCAATTATTACTGGCATAAGGGAAAAAACATGACAGCTCTTCCTAAACTCTTCAGTTCTATGCAAGCAAAACTTGAATTACCTATGAACATATATGCAGTGCAGTTTACATTCCCCTCTACTGTAATAACCAGGGCAAAATATGAACAGATTAACAGATTGGTTTGAGACTCAAGTTAGGGGCTACTTAAGGCATGAAGGCAGAGTTTGTGTGAAGACCCACTCTCTTCCCATGGAAGATAAGGTAATGCAACCAGAAGGAAAGTGTGTGCATTTCACATCTGCTTGGCAGATGTGATAGCATCTAGAAACAATGTCTTCCAAGAGGGGTGTTTTCAGTGTGCTGTAGAAGAGAAGATCTCTCTGATAGGAAAAAAGTAAATTTTTCCAGGATGAAGTTCTGGTCTCAGAGTGAATGGGGTCTTTGAAGAGTGGTCTCAGCAGGAAGGCCTCTCTCAAAAAAGCCTTACAAACCCATTGCACAGTAAGACAAGAGTTAAACCAAAAAAAAAAAAAAGAAATGCTTGCCAAATGGACACACTGTTAATTACTATTATATCCATTTGTTTGATTGGGTAATCCCCTGGACACAGCTGTCCCTTTTCAGGGTCAATCCTGGAGCACTGTCTGGTTAAAATGACTTGCTCAGTGTCACACAGTAGGCAAAAAGAGGTTGAAGGAATCAAACCCTGTACATTTGCTACAGGAAGTAATCAGTAATAACTCAGAATTTTAGTCCCCTACACATCAACTGCCTTAATGGTGGATATACTGAAAACTTTTGTCAAACATATGTGTTGGAAAATGATCTATTTGAACATGAATTGTGCAAAGGTAATTTTTTTATTCCACTGCTAACATTGAAGACATAAGCAATTTGTCCTTATGAAATTTCAGTGCCAACACTTTCTGGGATGTTGTGAGAATATGGACCACCATAAGAGGGCATGAATGGTCTCTAGACACTAACACAAGTGGACAACTCATGAGGTTAGTCAGAGGGAATGGAGGCTTGGATAAGAACTGCTGGAAGGGTGAGTGAGCAGACCTACAAGAGGCTGCAAAAGCAGGGGCTTTTGAATTAGGTGAGGCCAAAGAACAAGGAACCATAGCTGTTGAAACCATGGCTGCAAGAATTAACTCTGGGCATGCATAACTTGGCTAGCTTAAAAAAAATTATCAGTGGAATGGAGGAAACAGCATAGAGTAAGTTCATTGGCCAAGGATAAACTAGAGAGACCTGTGAGCCTAGAGGTAGGATGAGGGAGAAGAATCAGCTTCATGTGGTGTTGGATGGGGATGCAAGCAGGTTGCAGTAAGGCTTTTTCCAAACGCAGAAACTCATCTGTGTTGTAGCCATCCTTACGGGGACACTTGTGTGGAAGCAGGACATATATGCTGAGCTTGTCCACTAATTGGTTTGGCCAGGAATGTAACTGACTACAAAAAAAAAAAGCATTGGGATTATATTGTCCATTCCCACAACCTCTTGACCTTGCAGCACAAGGGAAGGAATCTGATTCCCTCGTGCTTTTTTTTTTTTTTTTAATAACATGTCGGTATCAAGTAATACAAATGTTTTAATTCCTTCGAATGGCGAGATTAATCTTTCTGTATTAATTGCTGGCACAATTACAGAAAGGTTAATCTCACCGTGCAAGAGGATTAATACTAACAGCTAAACATTTTTCAGATCATCAGTGTTTACATGTTGCATTTCAAACTTCGCATTATATAAAGAAATGAAAAGCAAAGAAACTCCCATGTTTGTTGAGATTCCACATCCTTGTCATATTGTTGGAAATCAAACATAAAAGGCTAAAATGCAAGGAGTCCCATTCTCATCTCCGCAACAATGATGTGCAGTAAAGACTTCATGTTGGGTCCAAATCCCTCCACCACCCCAAGGCAGAAACATCTGCAGTGACCGTTGCAATGGGGGAGCCAATGAATGATGGAACACTCTCTGTCCATGTCTGACTTGTACAGGCACAAAGTATGCATGACAAGTTCTTGAGATGCAGCTTGGGTGCATCATGGATTCTTCTAGCTGAAGATCACTGAACTTGAAATGCCCATTTAGAACACCCATGTAATATTTTGCAAAGGGGCACAGGCAGGAACAATAGTCACTGCCATTAGACCAAGTGCTTTAAGTATCAAGCTTGCCAGTGGCATGGGATACTGCAGAAGGGGGACAAGATAGTTGGAGCTACCCTTTTCTGACAGAACATTGGCTAGTCTCATTACTATTTCCTGGTGTGCTGCCTATGAACGATATCTGTGATAGTTCCTGCTTTGACTTTGCAGTATCCGCTATGACTCAAGGACAGGCACATATGGAGCAAGTAACCTCTTCACCTGTTTCAAGAACACCATAGTAGGGGAGACAAGGAGGTATGGAAAAGATGCAAATTCTTTACAATCAAGTGAGCTGCAATGGCTGTCATAGTATGTGAACACCTTGAGTGCTGTGATGAGTCCAAAGGAAAGGGCTCTGAATTTGTAATGACTAGCCAGAAGAGCAAGAATTTCTTGAAAGCCCTGGAATTTTTAATCTGCAAGTATGTGTCCTGAAAACCCAAAAATCATATCCAGTCTCCATCTAGAAGGCATGCAAGGATTGACTGCACCACGGCCATCCAGAACGTTGCTTTCCTTACAGGCATATTCAATGCATTTATGCTCCTGACCAAACCAATTCTTTAGTGGACAGGCTAACGATAAAAATGTCACTCTGGTCTTCCCAGTAAGACTAACCTGGTCAACAAAGAATAAAAAAATATGCACCAGGTAGTTCAATGTCCTAACTGCAAAGGTACTCAAAAACAGTCACTTCCCTATGTGAGCACTGCCCATGCATCTCTACATACAAGAAAAACGACACTGGACTTCAATAAGAAAGTTCCTTTTTAGTGGCTTTTGCACTAAAATAGTTATTAGAGGAGCCATGCTTCAATGTTGTCTGTCCTTAACAGGCTGAAGAATGTCATAAGATTTCTTGGAATGAATTTTGCCATACCTGGTTCCCAACAGGACTTCTATACAACCAGATCAATCATGCAATCAGGAAGAGACCATCCAAAACGCAGCTCATACACACTAAAAGGCCTCCTAAGTATCTCTTTCATGGGAGTTGGAAACAGGACTATGGGCCAGAATCTCCTGTAATGCATTAGTTAAAGGATTTCACAAATTTAGTTTTTTTTTTTCTGAATGAGACTGGGACATCCCTCCCCTTCACCAAGATCACTGCCTGGGCTGGGTGACTCTTGGTGGTATTGGGGTCAATATGCCTCCTCTTGCAATATGACAGCACAATGAACAGGTTCATTAGAGCTGTCCCAAAGTGAAAACTGGAACTGTGAAAAAAAAGCCACTAAAGCAACTGGATACGACTTTATTACTGGTTTGTAATTACACTACGTGGACGCCAGCAAAGAATAAAATTAGAGAAAGTAACAGAAAATCAACCAGAAAAGGAGAGGAAAAAACACTAGCTGTGAAGAATCTTGCAGGTATTCAGCAAATAATTCACATTTCAGCTTTGATACAGGAGAAAACTTCAGGTACATTTAGATGAAAAATGCATTCAGAAATGTTTAAAAATAAGGGAAACGCTAAAGGAATACATACAGTTGAAAACTTTGCTTAAAAACTTCAGAAGAATCTTTAACTAGATATTCATACGAGATGCTAAAATCAGAAGCTGAAATCAAGAAAAGCCTGACTGACTGTGAGGCTTCCCAAGAACAGCTGTTTCAAAAAAAATACTTGTACAGTCAGAAGACATCACACAGTGAGAAGCTGAGATAGTCTGCTGTGCTAAGGAAATAAGAAACAGACTGTATTAAGTTTACAGAAGTGAAAGCAACCAATCGAACTAGTGTTCCCAACCTGGCCATAAGAAATCACTCAAGACCTGTATTACTAGATTGGATTGACTGAGGAGATGATTGTTTTGAGTTACAATACAGAATCAGAATTGCCTAGACAAAGTAAAACCTTGCTGGGTCCGATTATGGTGGCTGCCAAAAAAGCAATTACTTGAAAATGGAAATCAAAGTTTAGACCAACTTTACTAGAAGTAGTGATCATTATTAACTGAGATAAAACTGGAATTGGGATTTTTAGAAAAGGGACGGAGCAAACTACATATAAAAAATGGGAATTGTGGGAACAATATATGCAGAGAAGGAATAAGGTTTAAGAGGCAGGATTTGAATGAGCCATATAATGCTTAACTGACAATGACTGGCTAGATTATATGTGATGTACAACGTTTGCAACTACAGTTGTTTCAATGGTGTCTGTGATGTATGTTTGCAACTAAAGAGGTGTCAATGTTTGTTTTACATTTATACAAATGTAAGATTGCCTATGCCACATGTGATAATTTAATAAAGATGTCCATTGAAAAAAGACCTACATTACTAATAATGTAAACACACTATGGCAGAAAAGAAAAACATCAAAAACTGGAGACAGTGGGTGCAGAAAAGGAATACTCACACAACACAAAAGACAAGCAAGTGCATCCCAACAATCAGGGAATGTTGAGGCACATCTGAGATTCAAGCTGCTATATCCAGCTGTCTTCAAAATATTTCTTCCTAGAAGATTAAAGACATTTTTGGATGCAGAACAGGCTAAGGAGGAAATGAAGTTTCACCAGCAAGCAAAATGGGACTCTGGTTCTCACTGTTTTGATAACAGCAAAACCCCATAATAGACTTTTAAGTGAAACCTTTTCCACTGTTCTGAAGGAAAATGCTTACTAACAGTAAAAAGGACAGGAATTGGCTAGAAGAATCATAAGAATTTTGGATTTGAACCAGAGACTACTGCTGGGAAAGGGAGATAAGATTAGAAACGTGAAATGTGAATTTTGCAAAAAGTGGCAGAGAAAGATTGGAATTTTGTTGACAGTGTTATACTGGTGGGTAAACTGTAAAGCATAAACCTCAGTTTAGATCACAAACGTTTAAAAGGACACTGACGGAAATGTAGTAGTAAAAGAAAAGGTTTTGTTCTTATTAAAGCACAAAAACATGTATTAATATAAGTAGTCATCTCCTCAGCAGCCTTAATACTTTAATGCATGTTATATTGTAAAGCAATTTTGTGTAGAGCACTTTAATGTGTGGATTACTGACTGCAACATATTTTAAAAATATATTAAAGCCAGAAAGCAACTTTACATAGTTGTAGTATATTCTGGTTTTAAACTATTCATGATATAAAAGGTTGGAAAGAAGTGAATTACAGTTAACACGCTGTTGTGATTGTCAGCTGCTAAGGTGGGGGATGTAGAAGTGTATTGATCAAATTGTATATAGAATTAGTATAATGATCTTCCATTTTTACAAGTGTGGGTATCTAGATTAATGCCCGTGGTTTAAACTTATAAGCAAGGGTTTGGAAAATAAGACAAAATTATGAATGGCATGGACAATGATAGCTTTGCTGTATTCACAAAGTCATTAGCTACTTTCCCATTAGCAAACACTTTCAGTGGGACACAAGACCACAGGTGCAAGCAATTAATCAAGAGAAGTTTGAACAGTGGGCGTTCAGTGAAATTTACAAAAATTATTTCATGCAACAAACTTACAAAGTTTATTGCAAAGTTACTAGCTTTTTTCTCTCATTGCCAACTGTTTTTTTCTTGGAGACTAGCTGTCTGCAGGTGTAGGTTACCATGAGACCTTTGAGCATTTTGTAAGAGTAATGTACATAGTACAGCATAATTAATATTTAAAGGCACATGGGCAAGCAGTTCAGTGAAAAAAAATGGAAGTTTGAAAACCACACGACGTGAAGAAGCTATACAAGTAGTTGCCCCTCATACCTTAATACATTTAATATAACAGTGCACAATTTTATTTACTTAAAGGTAGCCAAGTGCATGTTTTCTTAGGTCTAAAAGATAATATCTTCTGAAATCATGCAAGTTGATTTTCACATCCGGAATGAGAACAGACTTAACAGTAGAACAAACAGCAATTAGTACATGTAGAAACACAGGATGTAATGTGTACTTTACCATGGGTAACTTTAATTTTGAAAAAGGCAATGTCTCTGGGTTCAGACATACAATTGGGTCAAGTGCTCCTATCTGGAGGGATAAACTTAATTTTTTGACAACGTACATAAGTTGTGTGTGTTTGCTGCAAGTCAAAAGAGGAGGGGGTTCTGAAAAATCTATTTAGTTTAAGTATTTTCATTAAAGCAAAAAGTCTTGAATAATGTGACATGGGTTCAAATGGAGATGAGAAGAAGCAACTGCATAAGAGATCAGGCTGCCAAATAGTGTGCATGTAAGCCAGAAGTTGGAAATACACATTCAAAAGAAATGTCCTGCATACCAGGTAGGAATAGTAGCTACTCTGTCCACATTATCATGGAATGTAAATTGTTTTTTGTCAATACCTGTAGAGCCAAGAGTACTAAATTATAATTAGTGTAGGGTGTAAATAGCAATGTTGCAGGAGATGCATTTTCTAAATTCATATGCTCATTTCTATCCAAAGACAGAATTTCAGGTAAAGTAAATGGAGTGGGATTGACAAAGGCTGCAGTACTACAGAATAAGGGGACTCTCACTGAACAAGAAGAGGAGAAACTGCAGAATGTTAAGAGAGAAAATAAAGGAGCAACTGGATAACACACAAGTTTAGAAATTTTGCTGTTAAGTATTTTATGAAAACTCCACAGAACAAGTTTTAGCACAAGGACTTAAGCAACAGAAAGTAGAAAGGGGTGTTGCCAAACAAAGATAATATGACAAGAAAGGTAACCATTCTAAGGGGAGCCACTATGAGTCTGCTTGGGAGGACATGGTCAACAGACCACTCTTTTTTTGCCAGAAATGTCTGCACCTTTCTCTTCTAGGCTTTCAAATACCCCGCTCTCACAGTACCGTTTTTAGACAAATCAAAATTGATATCTGTGCAGTTACCAAGACATGGTTTAAAGTGGGAGAGAGTACCCGGCAGCACATGGTTTCAGTGTCTTTCACACGTTTAGAACAGTAGCAGCACAGACAAGAGCTAAAGGTGAAGGTGTCTCAATATATATCAATAACAAACATAGCTCAAGGGTGATCAAACAGGATGAGGTGCTGGAGTTCCTCCATGTGCAAATCACCACAGACAACATTATGTACCATATCCTAGCATCTATAGAGGAATTAAAGAATGGATATTGTCCAAAGAAGCTTACAATTTATACTTGAACCGACTGGAGACACCTACCATCCAACCCAATGACAAGAGATTTTAATTACCCCTGTATAGACTGAATCCTACATGAATTCAAATCTATAAGCATAGAAATTCCCGGACTTCGTAAATACAGGCACCCTAGACCAAATAGTGAATGCACCCACTACAGGCTCCAACATACTGGACCTCATGCTCACAAATACAGGAGAATGCTGCACCTCCCCAGTGTCGCATCCTCCGTGATAAAGTCCGACCATAAAGTTGTCTCCTTCGAAATCAAAACTCTAATCCCACTGAAACAAGTAACAGTTAAGAACTATTCCAAGACAAATTATCTTTTATTAAGTGATGGTTTGTCAAAAATTCAACGCCCCTTCACACCCTGAGAACACACCAGCCTATGCTGAATTGCTCTCAAACTCTAATACCAGGTTAATGGCTGCATAGTGGCTGCTGTAACTACCAGAAGTAAGCCTAAAATAACCCCAGAAACAAACTGCCCTGGTGGCATCCCAAATTAAACAGGATATACAACAAAAGAAAAAAATATGGCAAAAATCAGGAAGTGCAATTCCCACAAAGATAAAATCTCCCTCATTATAGTCAATATGCAACTAAGAGGGCTAATTAGGTCAAGCAAAGCTAACTTTGAAGTTAAGATATCCTCCCAGGTGAAAGATAACCACAAGGCCTTTCAACTATGTCAGAAGCCTGAAGTGCAGCACACAGCAATGTGCTGAACTGGTGGTTAATGGTGCCACAATCACCAAGCCTGGCGATACAATGAACCGGTTAGTGGACACATTCAGTTCCAAATTTACCGCCCACTCATCCCCAACCCCCTCCAATAATACGAACTCAAAACCCTTTACAGAAAAACTGCCAATATGTCGCAATAAGATTTAGCACTTTTGTTTTCTTCAATAATTCAAGAACTTCAACAGAATCACTCAAACCGTTCGTCTTTTCTACCCATTCGCTAGGTTCACGTAGTGTGCCTGCCCCTCCAGTAATACCATCAAACATAACTTCTCCAACTATAAATATGGAGCATATACAGGCCACACTCACTAAAGCCATGAACATGACCTTAATGGGCCTCAACATCCTAGGATGCATCCTGAACAGTTTAACACAGGATTTATCAGGATCCCTGAAGTCATAATTTAACTACAGTCTTAAAACAGGCTTTGTGCCACATGGATGAAGGATTATGACAGTCATCCCCCTTCATAAGGAAGGGCCTTCAACAGATCCTGGACACTAGTCTTACTTGCAAAGTCAGAGAAAAAATATTGTCATAGAAATTAACAAGGGCACAGGAGACCTCCAGAAACTACAGCCATCCCAAACTGGCTTTGTTAAAGGAAGGTCATACTTACTGAATCTTGTGAACTTCTTTGAAAAGGTCACTGAGGTAACTGATTAAATGAAAACTGTGCACACTGCCTACTTAGATCTGGCTAAAGCATTTGATACAATGCCCCATTCCAGAAATGTCAACAAACTTACAGAACTAGGTGTAAACCCCTTTATAACACACTGGATAGCTAGCTCCCTTACAGGACCCAGGACAAAGAAGCTGTTCGACAGTGGAGTCGCAACAGGGCTCTGTGCTAGGCCGAATCCTCTTTGGCTTCTGCTTCTCTGATGTCAAAGTCAATGTCAAATGCCTCTGGGCTAACTAAGTTTGCAGATGACTGGAAACTGGGAACAGTCAGTGAATCCCCCCAACATGAGAATACCCTTCGGGAAGCCCTAATACAGACAAACATCTGGTGCCAAACCCATGGCTTAAAACACCAACAAAGGCAGTATAGTAACTTTTGAGAAGTTTGCCACCTTGAGTAACATCATTAATAAAATACCATTAAAGTTTATTCATTACTCACGGATCTGGGAACTCATGTAGATAGTAATGTAGCTTTTGTTCTATAGGCATTGGAGGGATTCCTAAATTGTTTTTTAATTAAACAGTCTGTAGCCTTAGGCTAAGATTTCCAGCACCCAGAAATATTTTGTGATTATGCTCTCTCTTTCTCCGAGCCCTCGGAACAGAGTCAGCCTTATACCAAGCCTGCGTGCACCAAAAACTCACGAGCTAAGCTGCTACCCACAATGCCCTTCACTCAGCTACCTCAGATCGAGTTTGCATGCAACATATAGAAGAAACAGCAAGTCAGAGGCCATCTCTGCGCAGAAACCCTAAGACACAACAAAGACCCAAAAGATCCGCCAGGAACCTTTGGAGGGGGTCGGTGGGAGGGTGTGATGACTGGAAGAACAACTCCTCCTCAAATGGAACGTTATGGTAAGACAACTTCTTTATCAGAAGTTGTTAATCTTCTTCCTATTCATCACTGATGGGACAGAATCCCCAGCTACTTGGAGAACCTGGGTGGCCCTTATGGAAGAACATTCCTGAGAACCATTGAGCCAAAGGCCGCTCTTCCCCTGGAGATCAGATTCAATTTGTAATGCTTGATAAAGGTATGGGGCTTAGCCCAAATGGCAGCTGCACAAATGTCATCCATGGAGGCCATAGAGTGGAAGGCAACCAATGCTGCAATAGCCCTAGTTGAGTGAGTTTTTATTTGGTCAGGCTTAGATGCATTTGTAAGCGAATATGAGAAGGCAATGCAATCCCTGAGCCATTTAGACAAAGTAACTTTCGATACTGCACCTCCCATTCTAGGACCCACAAAGGAAATTAAAAGTTGGTCCGACTTGCGAAAGGATTTAGTTCTATCCAGGTAGAAACATAATTGGCTATGAACATCCAAAGAATGTAGGCAGCATTCTTCCTTGTTTGAATAATTTGGAAAGAATACAGGGAGCTCAATGGACTGGTTAATAAAAAATCAGAAACCACCTTAGGAAGAATGGATGGGTTAGTACAAAGTGATACTCTGTCCTTATGAAAGATCAGATAAGGACTCTTGATACATAATGCTTGCAACTCAGAAATTCATCTGGCTGAGGTGACAGCCACGAGAAATAAGGATTTCCATAACAGGAATTTTAGATCACATGTCGCAGCAGGCTCAAAAGGGGGCAGAGAAAGAGACTGCAGAACCCAGGAGAGATTCCATGCCTCGACCGGCTGCCTGATGGGAGGCCTGATGTGGAAAATACCCTTGAGGAAAGTCTTGCAAAGGCGAGTGGAAACAAGCAGGACTCCATCTTGAACCATTATGGAAGTTGGAAACAGCTGCTAGATGGACTCGAATGGTGGAAGCTGATGCCCCATTGTCGAACAGTTCAGCCAGGTAATGAAGAATAGTGGCTACAGGAGCCAAGAACAGATCTAGCTTCCAATTATGTGACCAAATAGAGAATCTTTTCCATTTGTCCCTGTAAAGTTGCCTGGTGGATGGTTTATGAGAGGCTAAGACATCATGGATGGATGAAGAGAGGGTTTCCTGCCTGGCAACTAACAGAAGTGGAGAAACCAAGCAGTCATCTTGAGAGTGGATAGATTCCGGGGAGTCAGCCCTTGTGGGTGAGATATGAGGTTCCTGACGAGTGTCTAGGATCCAAGGAGGTTGTAGTAGATGAGGTCGGAGGAAGGGAAACCATACTTGACAAGGCCAGAACGGGGCAATGAGGATCACTTTGCTTCTCAACTGAATAGCTTTCCTTAGAACAAGGGGGATCAGAGGAATCAGATGATAAGCATAAAGGAGACCCATGGGCCAATCGTGAATCAAAGCATCCCTTGGTGACTCCCCGTGAGGGGGAAAGAGGGCAAAGCAACTGCTGCATTTTGTGTTTGAGGGGGAGGCGAAACGATCGCAGCATGGCTGGCCCCAATGACTGAAAATTTCCGCCGCCACATTCGAACTGAGAGACCACTCGTGAAGACAGAGGATGCATCTGCTTAGCCTGTCCGCAATCACGTTGGCGCTCCCCGGGATATGCATTGCGATCAGAAAGCAGTTGGAAGCTATCGCCCAATGCCAGATTATCAAGGCTTTGTGACACAGGGGGTAGGATTTGGTCCCTCCTTGTTTATGTACCAGACCACGGACATGTCCGACTGGATAGCAATCATTCTGGATGGAAGGAGCTGATGGAAAGCTTGCAATGCCAATAGCAAAGCTCTTAACTCCAGGACAGTGATACGCAAGTTGACCTCTATGTTGGACCACGTGCCTTGAACTGACTTTCCCTGGACGTTGCCCCCCCCACCCCATCAGGGAAGCGCTGTGGTCACCAGGGCGCTGGGTTGGGGAGCCTGGAAGGGGCGACACCAAAGATTTTCGTCTGTACTCATTAACCAGAGGAGATCTTGTTTACAAGTGTTGGTGATGAGAATCTGTGAGCTCAGAGGGTGAAGATTGGATATCCACTGGGCCTGAAGGAGCCATTGTAGTAATCTCATGGGTAATCTGGCTAGGGGAACAATAGGGATGGCTGCAGCCATAGACCCCAGAGCCTGGAGAACTTCCCTTGCAGACACCTTTCTTCAACAGAGTATCACTTGAACTTGTGCCCTTAATCTCTGAAGCCTGTGAAGAGGAAGAGAGATCAGACTTGAGTGGGTGTTGAATATTGCCCCTATGAATTCCAATTGTTGTGAGGGCTGAAGGTTGGATTTCTCCCAGTGGATGGTGATGCCCAGTGACTCCGCTAGAACTAGAGTGTAGCAGAGAGCCCTGGACCAGTAGGTGCTTGGTGGGGGCAGAGAGCAGCCAATCGTCTAGGTACGGAAACACCTGGAATCCCTGAAGTCTCAGATGAGCTGTTACCACGGCTAGGCATTTCATGAACACTCTGGGGGCCATCAAGAGACCGAATGGCAGGGCTCTGAATTGGTAGTGATTGGCTCCCAACTGGAAGAGAAGATGGCTCCTGGAGCACTTGTCCATCTTGATATGGTAATACGCATCCCGGAGATCTAATGAGCACATCCACACACCCTCCCGCAGAAAGGGAAGGATGAATTGAATCGTGACCATGAGGAACTTGGTCTGAACTACCAATTTGTTTAGTTGGCCGAAATCCAGAATGGGCCTCCAGTCCCCTGTCTTCTTTGGCACCAAAAAGAATCTTGAATAGAACCCTGATCCGCACTGGTCTGGGGGGACCTGTTGGATGACTCGTTTTTGACATAGCTTTTGTATTTCGGAAGCTGCCTCCTCCCTTTGACTGGGTGGAATACCGAGAAGGGATTTTGGAGGTCTTGGATAAGATATTAGGGGAATGTGGTGGCCTCTGGTAATGATTCTCTGCACCCACTGATAGTTTGTAATAGAGAGCCAGGCAGCTTGGTGCAGAGAAAAACGTGCCCCGACTGCTTCCAGAGGAAAGCAACTGGGCAGCCCTTCAGGAGTGCTGATACAGTCTACCCGAGTCGTCGTCTTTGGAGTCCTGGTTCCGGGGCCCCCCTCTGCCCCAAAAATGGTGTCTTCCATTACTGGAACCCCCTCTGCCTCTGGGGGAGTCCTCACTACATGCGTCATGGAAAGGACCTTGAGACTTCTTGTGCCACATCTTCCCACTCCTCTGGTTCCTGGAGAAGGAACACTGAGGTTTGGAAAAGCATAGGCCCAGAGTAGACGTCTTCCTGTCCTGCTCACACCTGGCTAATGTATCCTTGACCTTAGCACCGAACAGAGCTGATGGTTCGACAGGGGCATTTATAAAGGAAGACTTGGAGTCATCGAGGTCACAAATGCACATCCAGGTGTGGCATCTCATGACTACGCTTGCACCCACAGCTCTAGCCGCTCCTTCGGTTGCGTGGGACAGCAACCTCATGGACGAATTGGATACTGACTCTAGGGTAGCAAGTTGGGAAGCAACTTTATCATCCGAAACTTGGCCCGCGAGGGTCCTGGAGAGTTCGGTGATGAGATCTCTCTGGAGCCTCTTAAAATGTGCCAAAAAGTTCAGAGACCTGACTGCAAAGGTCGCTGATGCAAAAACTCACTTCCCTAACCTGTCCACCGCCCGGAACTCTGTTGGGCGGGTGGACAGTAGGACTCTCTTCCGCAAGGTCCTTTTACATGGCATTGCATCCACTGGCAAACCTCTAGACCAATGGGGTTGATCCTCTGGAGGGGACAGTACCTTATTTGATATCCTAGGGATGGCCTCAACGGTGTCTGGGTTCTTTCATGTCCGCTGCAAGATAAGCTTAACCAACTCATCTGCGGGGGGGGGTCACCCAAGAAGTAGAGGGCCAAGAGTGAAAGGTATGCAGGAATACAGATTTCTCCGCGGAAGGATTGGAGGGCTTCCAGTCACCCCTCTGTTTCAAGATATCCAGGATGTCTCCAAAAGAGACAGTCAGGGGGTGACCGTGGGGATCCTTCTCCATCATCGTAGTTCATATTTTCCGTGAGGGACTCCTCTGGGGAGTCCATGCGTTTCCTCTTACATGCCCGTTTCAGAGGGGGTTCTTCAATGAGAGCATCCAAAGAAGACTCAGGGAAATACCCTGGACAGGGGTTTCCTGGGCCTTGTGCTCTCGGAGTCAGGGGGGATGGCCTTTGACAGCTGCGGCTCAGAAGAAACTGAAGGGATGACCGACGTAGGAGAATTGCTAGAAACAAGCACCCTCTCCATCACTCAGAAAGCGGGCCCGCCCGAAGAGGAGTGAGAGCTTGGAACCGACGAAGACAATATCGAAACTGGAGTCACACCCCACTCCACACGGTTCACCCCCGGGGACAGAGCCTCAAGCAAACTTGGTGTGGTAGCCACCCTTGGACCCGAAGATGGAACCGACAACACAGTCGGAACAGTGACCAGAACCAGAGTTTCCACCCCCCCAAGCATGGGATTGAGAAATCGTGGGTTCTGACAGAACCGACACCCAAAGGAGCCTCAGACACTGTCATTGTCGGCGCCAAGGAAAGGGGTCCTCTTGAAGACATCGGCTATATGAGCCTTGGAACCAAGGGAGGAGAGTATGTAGGGGTCGCCAGTGTAATAGACCCAACGCCCAGAGCGGGATGGGGTCTAGGAAAATTTGAAATTCCCCTGGTGGTCAGCAGCTGGTCAAAAAGGTGCACCACATTCAATTCTGAAAGGCTCCTGGTGGACCTTACCGATGCCCCTGAGGGGAAATCTGGCCGGTCCAAAAAGGAACTGCAGGCTTGTCTGGCAAACAGGTCCACAGACAGGGAATACTAGGATCATTGTGTAATACAGAATGGCACAGACGATTTCAGCTTAGAAACCAAAAACAAAGGAACGGTTGGAGCCGAGAATGGGCTCGGAGTCAAGGTCACAGCTGGGGTGGAGGTCAAGAAAGGCTCCGAAGTTGTTGTCGGAACTGACATTGGAACGGAGATGGGGGATGTCAGTGCCGAGATGGAGGCAGACAAACTGGTCGGAACCGAGGTTGTAGTTGGCACCGTCATCGGGGCCGGGGTAGGTGCCGACAGGGCGACCTTGGTATGCATCACTGGAACTGAACTCTGAGCCGAGGTGGTCGGAACCGAGGAGGCAGTACGATGCTCGGAGGAAGACTTATGGGCCTTGTGCTTATGGCTTTTACCCCTGTCACTAGCCGGTGAAAAGGGATCTGAGCAAGGACATTTCTTGTCCACAGTAGGAGGGGATGAGACGGTGACCTCCTTCACAGAAATAGCCTCCGAAAAAGGCAAAGAAAGCAGGCCCTTAAGGATTAATTTATTACATCGCTCATTCAGCGTCCACTGACTGAAGCTGGCACAAATATCACATGGAGGTTTCACCGAAAAATGCGGAAACCCCAAACAGTACACACACCATGAAGGCCGCTATTCGGAAGTTTACCACTGCAAGAAGAGCAGTATTTAAACCCGTAGTGCCTTTCTTCTCAGACATAATAGAGAACACACACAAAAATATAGGAAAGAGTGAAGAAAGTGAAGAAAGAGGAAATACCAATAATGGTATTGGGATACCACAAGGGTAGAAGGGCCAATACCAACAATGGTACGAAAGGGATACCTGTGGGTAGAGCTGACTGTAGAAAGATACCAAAAAACTACTAACTAACAGGAAAAAAAATCCATAAAAACTTGTAAAATTTAGAAAGATAAATCACTTAGCTGGAGAGCTCGGTGAAACACTGCTATATGGTTGCACGGCAAACGAGATATGAGGTAAATGAATGAAGGGCATTGTGGGTAGCAGCTTAGCTTGAGAGTTTTTGGTGCACATAAGCTTGGTATAAGGCCGACTCGTTTGCGAGGGCTCGGAACCGAACCCATCAGTGCTGAATATGAAGATGATTAACAACTTCAGATTGGTTATTTAGCATTTATTTACCAGGAAAGTCCATCTGAGTTATTTACCCATTTTCGCCAGAGGCACAAGGAGAAAAGCTCCATCTGTTACAATCCAATAAAACAGTGCAAAAATTATATCCAGGTTAAGAAGAAGTAATTAAATAATTCAAGCAAAACATAGCAAAAAATATTGTGCTAATTTGACACAAACACAAGTCAATAAAATTTAAATAGCAGCATATTTTTTTCTGTACAGCCAGTTATAGAAGATTTTATACAACAATAAAAAGATGTACACAAGTACTATTGCAAAGAGCACTATGTGAGTGCATCAGTCTGAGCAACACCTAATGTAATAAAGTGAAACTGGATTTTATGCCACTGTGCCTGTACCATACTGTCTTTACATGTAGGATATGTGAAACTTGACAGTAAAACTATGTAGCTGAGTATGCAATTCTGTCAGAACTTTACAAATGCAGCCAATGTGTTCGCTTCAAACTTTACTTAATACATTTGATGAGGTTTAAATAATGAATGGAAGGATGACATTAGTAATAATGTGAGCCTATGGAGCAGAAGGTTAGGAATGGGCTTCAGGCCAGTTATTTTACATTAAGAAGGTTCATGGTCTGCACTCTTGTGGGAGAAGAGGCTGGACTCTGCCCTTCTGAGCTGGGAATTTCTGGTTAAAGGCTTATAGTGCCCTGCATATTTGAACTATTTCTTACTGTAATTGGTACACCTTGTTTGCTGTAGCATAGACTAGATCCAGGCCTGCTGAATCTAGTTTTGTTTGTATGCTTGTTATTTTTCCCTGAAAAGCTAATTCCACCTAAAACGCGGCTTTTCAACACTTCTGTGGATCCTTAGTGATATCTGCATTGCTTACTGTACTTATTTCCTTGTTTCACTTGAAAGAAAGATACTGTGTCATTTTTGCATTTGTTACCTGGCACTTGCTCACTAAAGCAATTATATAAGTCAGCACTAAAAAATTAAAAGCACTACACCCTCACAAACTCCCCCTGGAGTACCTTGCTCCCCATTGGCCATTTTTTTCAATTATAAAGAAATTCCCAATACTATTCTAGCATGTCCAAAGGTCAGTTGTCAATCTCCTCTCCAGTCCAGCTGGTGAATCTGGGAATCTTGAGGCAATGTTACAACTGCCTCATGTACACAGACAACCCTCTCCTCCTCCCAACAAATTCCAACACATGTGAGAGATGCAACCATATAGCCAAACTGGAGGCTAAGCTCTCTCAACTCAGTACTGGCGTAACCAGTCAGGAGGAGAAGGAAACCACACTCACTAAAATTCCAGTCTCACATAGACCTACCACGACAGCAAACCAAACACATAAACACACAAAAACATACTTGGAGGCTCTAAATAAAAATCTGCCTAAGCAGCAGAGACCTCCAAAGCAGACACCCAAGCAACAGCTACCCCAAAACAAAACACGTGCAACACATAGCTCACAAAGCCAGTGTGCCGAACAGTCACAGCCCTTAAGGCTAAACAACACACCTGATAAACTTGTAATAGGTGACTATCATCAGGCACACTGACGTCCCACTCACCACGCTGAACAAGGAGAAGGTCACGGTGAGCTGCCTGTCGGGCGCTAGGATCCGCCACATAACACAAGCACTCAGGTCACTCCAAGGCAAGTACAAATATGACTCAGTCATTGTCCATGCTGGTGTGAATGACCTGAGACGTACCTCCCTGGACTACATGAAAAGAGACAGAGGAGCTCTCTGAGCATGTAGCCCAGGCCGGCATGACCCTGACCTTGAGTAGCATCTTACCCTCACCAAGAATGATGCCACAGTATGAAGACAAGATGATCAATTTCAACAATTGGCTTAAGTATTGGTGTCATTCAAAGAGGATCCAATGCCTGTCAGCCTGGGATGACATGCTCGACAAGCCAAGATGCTTCGCTAGGGACGACTTGCACCTGTCACCCCCTGGGCTTTCGGATACTGGCAAAGGCTCTTGCTACCCCCATAGTGCCTTTTTTAGGCAAGGCTCAAAAGACAAACCCACCTCCATAGGTATCACAAGGGATAAGAAACCAAGAGTAATGCTACTCAACGCCAGAAGTCTAAACCTCAAGATGCACGCACTCGAAACTCTCCTTAGCATGGAGAACATCGATATCTGTGCAGTAACAGAAACCTGGTTCATGGCTCTCGAGAGCACCCCAGCACTACCAGGTTATACCTCATACCATGCTTTTCGGCCTCAAAACTTGGACCGAACCACAAAAGGAGGGGGAGTATCAATATTCATCAAAGATACCCACACCTCCAGGTTGGTGGCACAGCACGAAGCATCAGAGACTATCCATGTGCAACTAACAGTGGGTAAAACTGCCTTCCAGTTTATAGCCTGCTACAGACCACCCTCCCAAACCCAGGAACCCCACTTGGCCTTCCTGACAACACTGGAAAATATGAAGGTCTCTCCAAACACCATTATATTGGGTGACTTCAACTACCCAACCATAGACTGGGAGCATTACTCTAGCTCCAACACCCTAGCCCAAAGGTTCCTAGAATTTATAAACTCAAATACTATGGAACAACTTGTTACCACTCCCACAAGAGGGGAAAACATACTGGACCTGATCATCACCAACATGGGGACTGTATGCTCCAGACCAGAAGTGTATCCCTCACTGGTAAGATCAGACCATAAACTAATCTCACTGGATATTCACATCCCGACCCCACCCCATGCCCAGAAAACCACAGTGAAAAACTTCTCTAAAGCAAATTTCACACTCCTCAAAACCGAGGTGGAATCCTTCAAAGCCCCCGGGCCTGTGGATAATACGGCCCAGACCGCAAAATCCTTTATAAATGCATTCTATGAACACCTTCAGGAATGCATGGATCATGCAATCCCAAATAAAACCAAGACCCATCCTCCAAAGGCAGACATCCTGTCTGGTGGACCCCAGTCATAAACAAACTATACAATAGAAGGAGGAAGCTACTACATGATAGAGCAAAATCCCAAAAAGGGAAGGCATCTCTGATCAGTATTAGCAAAAAACTACGGGCACTCATAAAATCGTCTAAGGCCAGCTTCGAGAGAAAAATTGCACCGGACACTAAGGATAATCACAAGGCTTTCTTTAGTTATGTTAGGAACCTGGGTGGGAATTCCCAGATATGCTCAGAATTAGTCCAAAATGACAAAAAATACACCGAACCCACAGACATTGCCAACATCCTAGCTGACAGGTTCAGCGCAAACTTCTTCTCCCCCCCTCCCCACCAAAAGGGCTAATATCTATCCCAGCAGAGTGCTGCCCCCCTGACATCTCAGATGCTCAGGTAAGAGCTGCTCTCTCCAAAGCAAGAAACACAGCATCAATGGGACCAGACGGTGTCCCGGGCTGCGACCTACATGAACTCCAAGAAGAGCTAAACCCAAACCTAAAACAACTGTTCAATCTCAGCCTTACTACAGGATATGTACCCAAAGAGTGGCGTACAGCAAACAGTGGTCCCTCTCCACAAAGGTGGTGCCTCAACGGATCCTGGAAACTATCGCCCCATAAGTCTCACTAGCTTGGTCTGCAAAGCTATGGAAAGGATCATCATGGACCTTATAAATAAAGATATTGGGGACCTACAGACACTGGATCCTACCCAGTTCGGCTTTAAGGGCAGATCCTGCCTCTTAAACCTGGTCGATTTCTTTGAAACAGTCACCAAGGCCATTGACAAGGGGAAGGTGGTCCACACAGCCTACCTGGACCTCGCAAAAGCCTTCGATACAATACCCCATTCGGGCATTATAGATAAGCTCACCAGCTTAAATATAAACCCCTATGTCACTAGATGGGTTGCAAACTGGCTCAAGGACAGAACCCACATGGTTAGAATAGCTAGAGCCATGTCAGACTCCAAACCAGTTACAAGTGGCGTCCCACAAGGCTCAGTCCTGGGACCTCTCTTGTTCGGTATATATTTCTCGGAGGTACAGGCCAACATGGAAGGACTGTGGCTGACCAAGTTCGCAGATGACTGCAAACTGGGCGCCATAATAGACTCTCCAGCCGACACAAGCATCCTCCAAAAGGGCCTCATAGAAACAGACAACTGGTGCCAGAGCCATGGCCTCAAGCTAAACGCCAAAAAGTGTATAGTCATCCCCTTTGGCAAAAACAAAGTGCCTACAAATTACCACATAGGTGGTAATCCATTAAGTACAGAAGAAGTAATTAGGGACCTGGGGACCCAAGTTGATAGTCTCTCATTTGACAACCACGTGGCCAAAGTGGTTAGAAAAACATTTTATATAGCCCACCTAATCATGAAGGGATTCACATCTAGATCAGGGAGGTCATCGTGCCTCTTTACTCATCCCTCATCAGGCCCATAATTGAGTACAATGCCCCTTTTGGGATGTACCTTACCAGACACCTGCAGCAACAGGAAAGACCCCAAAAGTACCTCACCAAGAGGATCAAGGGGCTCAAACAGATGCCGTATGCTGCCCGGTTAAAGAAACTCCAGCTCTACTCAGTGGCATACCACCTGCTCAGAGGCGATCTGTGCCTGACGTATAAAGCCATGTCCAACCCGGAATTAATGGACATGCTGCACCTCAGAAAATCCAAATCCCATCGAGCTACGCGCTCGAGGGACTTGAACCTCAGCACTGAAATAAATAGGACATGCTGGAGGGACAGATTCATAACCCAGAGGCTCCCTTCACTCTGGAATAAAATTCCAGTACAGGTTAGGCAGAGTCCCTCATTGACTCTCTTCAAGAGGAATCTTGATGAGTGGATGGGAGATTGTAGGTTTACCCCGGGTATCACTTCTGTGTCACTGTTAGACAGAGGCACAGAATACTAACCTCGAAAAAGGGCATAGCAAAATTAATTTAAAATGGGTGGCGAAAGCCATACACACTCTGGCTAGGCTTATAAATGCCCTAGGGCAGATAGCCTAGTATGAACCTATGAACCTATGAAATATGAACTCTGTGTACAAGTATAAAAGCTAATTCTAATGTGTGTGAGAATGGAAGCCATTAACTAGGGGTGATGTACTACTATGTGGAATGGAGGAAACTGGGAGAGAAGACAGTATTGGCTGACTTATGTTAAAAATGACAGGGTCACCTTTTAGGTATATACAGGAAGGAGAGGCAAAGAATAATCCACGACCTTGAAGAAAGGAACCGGAACTCTGCTAAAGTCCACAAGGCTGTATTTTTATTTCTGAAGTATTCCAAAAGTCACAGATAAAATCACACAAGCGCTTTCGCTCAGGCAATCCTGAGCTTTATCAAGTGAAAACATATACAGGAAGGAGACCGATTGTTATAGGGAAAGTATGTTTTTAATGACATGCTAAGGATATGCAGCACTCTAGTTTCGTGGTAGTGAGTAAGGCATTCTACAGTGTGGAGACTTACACAAGAGTGCAGAGCATCACTGTGACTATTACTGGGATCACTGTGTTCTGGTCAGGAGTTAAGTCTTGTGATCTGATTTTTGTAGTTGGGGAATATTTCTGCAGAAGGTATGCAACTGCTGAGTACTTGTCAGGGAGATGTAGTATTTTAAAGGCTGTTTGCAGCTGGGCATATTGAAACTTGTTGGGGAGATTTAAACAATAAAGTTAGTGTACCACATGACAGAGGAGTGTGAGGCAGATCAAGTTATCCTGTTGTAGCAGCATTACTCCAACTGATGTGTTTGAGTGGCAAAAGGCTACTCAGAATGTTTGATGCATTCAGGAGTCTTTTTGTTTATGCATACAGGAGTCTTGGTAATAAATATGAAGTTGCTACAGTTGAACTAGCAGTGTTAGTTAGCTGTTTGCCTCAGCAGAAAAAGTCCATGTTTTGGTTGGCTATTTTGAGTAACAAATGATGTGAAGATCACACTTTGAATGGTTGTTAATATGTTGCAGTTGTTTGCAGAAATAATACAGAATGAGTTCTTGTCAAAGGCTGAAATATCTAGAGTGTACAATAGTTGTTTTGTTTTTTGGGGGGATTTAGTAATACATGTGCACTGTTGAGCCACAGATCTATGGATCAGAAAGACACCTGTGTTACAATTTACAACGGGGACAGGAATACGGCTAAATAAATAATGACTGAGTCACTGATATACTGAATGAGGGCTGATTGCTTTACGGAAGTATAAAACTCTAATATGTTTAAAAGTAATGGCATTAAGATGATTCACAGACACTTTTTGGGTTGGTTGGAATAATGAGTAGTAGTGCCATTTAACACGAGATCTACTGGACAGTCAGCTTCTGATGCAGTTCACTGTATGCTGAGCTAGGCCTGCAACAAGACAGGTCCAGATTTTGTACTGCAAGCCTTTTCCATAGATGACAGTCACTTACAAATAGACTGGATATAGTAGGCCATTTTTTTTCAGAAAAAGCCACAACATATTGCAAAGATTTCCTGAAGTTGTCTGTTCTGTTCAAACATCTGAATTGCCTATGAACATCCAGAAAATGTTAAGATTTTATCTGCTTTACTCTAGGGAGAAGGTGGGAAGAACAAGGGTAAGTAAATAGCTTGATTAAGCATCATCTCAGTAATGGAGCTAGTGCATAAGGTGGTCCCACTCATACAAAAGCTGAAGAAAAGGTGCTTTAAGAAGGACCGCCTGTAATTCTGACAGCCACCTAAGAGGTAACTGCCTCTAGAAAAACAGATTTCCAAAAGAGGGAATTTTTGATATCTGCCAATGTAGCTGACTCAAAAGAGGCTAAGGTTAATTTTTCGAGCATAAAGTTCAGGCTCCATGCTGAAAGCCTAGGTCTGTCTAGGTGGCCTGAGATACAGGACGGTCTGGCAGGTGATTTAGAAATTAATAGGAAGCCAATGGTAAAATAGGCTGAAATAGCTAACATATGTATCTGAAAGGAATACTATTTTAAACCAGCACTGAAGAGCCTGGAGATGTACTGTATGGAGTGTTGACACATCCATTAGGATGAAGGTCCCTCTTTAAGCACTAGAAGGAAAACCATTTCCACTTGACTAGGTATGATCTTTTGCTACTTGCCTCCCTCATAATGTTAAGTATATCTTTAGAATATAGATACTCAAAGGAAAGAGTTGTATCTTCCAAACCGCCAAGTTCAGGGTGGAAAGGCTGGAATGTATGAAGAACCCTTTGCACTACATCAAAAGGTCCACTTGCTGAGACAGCAAGATAGGTGTTCGCCAGCCAGTTGGATCAGCTGGGGAGGGGGATACTGCCTCTAAGAAAGTGATGATCAGTATTATATCTAGCTTCTTCTCCCTTGTTTTTAGAATAACACTGGGGAGGCAAGGGAACATGAGGGAAACCAGTTCAGGGAGAAAAAAATCCACATGTCCAAGCTTTCCTGTGAGGTGCTCTACAGCAGAATTTGTTCAGATGTTTCTTGCAAAGAGGTATATGCCTAAAAACACTCATATGTTCACCAGTGACAGAAAGACTTTCTTATGGAGCATCCATTTGTCTGGCTCTGCAGACATTCTGCTCAGCTGGTTTGCAATGGAGTTGTTCCCTGACGGGATGCAGGCAACTGTCATCAGAAAATTTCAGGGCCAGTTCAAGTTCGCACTGGTAGCCTACATGACTGAGAAGAATGTACCACATGACCGTGGTACATTCTTATCAGTCATGTAGGCTATCAGTGTGAAAAAGAAAGTACCACATGACTGTGGTGTTGTCAGTAATCACATTCAATGTTCCTGGTCCCCAAACTGTTGTGAACACCCTACAAGACATGTTGAACTGTTTCCCTGCACACTCAGCCTCAGAGTATGCGCACTTCAAGCCTGATGTAAGGCACCCATGGTTGCAGTATGGCTTGGAGTGCTCTGCTTGCATGGAAAACCCTCATGGATGTTGATTTGGTCCACTCACCATAACAACTTTTTCCTAATACAGGGTAAAGCAGGGCTATGGTCACTATGGGCTGTTTTGCTGGTTCCATACTTTTCTTTTTTTTAAGCCAACAAAGAACTTTGAGACACCAAACGTAAACAGTCATAAACCAGGCTTAGTATCAGAGGAAAGAAATGCAAGTTAAATGAACAGATGTAAGCTATTCATGGAGAAAAACAAGGAAAGAAAGGAAAAGCGTAAAACTCTGAACAGACAATAAAAAACACTAACTGGGTAATATGGTAAACAGCTACATGAAAGCATATACATCTGTTAAATACTATAAAGAATAATAATGCAGATTCTGACAACTATACTAAAGTTTGGACTTTTAGTTTAGAGTGCTCGATAAGAATATCCGAGTAAATACGAGAAAAAGTTCTTAAATGAAGAGAAACAGCCAGTGCTATACTACCAGCAAGAACGAACATAATCTTCCTTTTCTTTCAGTGAAAATCGACAATTATCACAATTTCCATTCTGCCTTTTTATTTTCTTTTAATGATCCACATTTAGAAAATAGACCAATAGTCTCAGCGTTCCTGAATGCTGTGGGTCTGTCTTGTAGCAGTACCAGAGTTTTTGCTCATAGGTTACAAAATGTTGGGAAATGTTATCCGGGCCCAGTTTCCAATGATGAAAAATTACATTTGCAGTTCTAAGTATAACTGACCTCAGCCACCTGCACTGGGTCCGAGTAAGGCTGAGGGTGTACATCTTGCTCTCAAGGAGCTAAAAGCCAGGGTTTGAAAGTGAAAGTTCACTACTTTTAATACTGCTCCATGCATCTTTACTAAAACTTGTTCTCTTCAATAGCACTCATGTAACACATATGTAAAAATGCTTTTAAGTGTCTAGCGAGAACCATCAGCAGAACCTCTTCTTCTAAATATCCTGTTTGGAGAGTGAAGCCAATAATGAACTAATCTGTAGTAAGTGAAAACAAGGACAGACATGTCTGTAAAGCCCTGCATGGCTTCCAACAGACTAGATTATTTTGGAGTAACTGTAGTTATCAGAAACGTGGCCCATTTGAGCTGCAAAGGGTCATCCCCAAAAGTCATGATGCCAGTAAAGTGTTGGTAAATGGCTGACAGCGAGCCTTTCTGATATAGTCTATTTCAAAGAAACTTCAAAATTGTGGGCACAGTGGATCTTAGTGGGAACAGAGTTAATGGATTAACAGCCTTGGATTGATGCAATGCCTGCAGCAGCAGGTACTGCCAGAACTAGCATTCCCTCCCCAACAACTTTATCCTTAAGTGTCTGAAAAGTATGAAATCCCTCCTGGTCTGAAGTGTTTAAGTCAACTCAGAATGGTCCGATACATTTCTCGGGTACCACTGCAGTTTTTAAATATGGAACTTGGCAAAGGGCAACACCAGAATGGTTAAGAACATGTGACCAAGAAATCAGCAGACTTGTGGCGGTCAACTGGTGCTTTGATATCATGGTCTTGAAGTCTGAAAAGGATCATGCTTTTTCCACAGGCAAGACCACCGTTGATACTGTTGTATTCAGCAGAGCCCCTAGGAAAAAAATGACTATGGTTGGGGATTAAGTGCAATTTCTGAAGGTTCGTTGTGAAGCCTAGCCAGTCAGACACTGAAAGCTGTACTCTAAGCCCCTCCCTATTTATGCCTGGACCACGCCTGGAATAAAAAGTCATCCAGGTTAAGAAAAAATGTGGATGCCCTTAGTTCCAGAGTGCTATCACTACGACATAGCATGAGGTGAATACTCTTTGGCGCAGTAGATAAGCCAAGGGCAAGGAGATAAACTGGAAATGGTATCCCCTACCACAAACATTAGAACTTGCCTCTAACTACTGAAGACTGGAATGTGCAGGTGGGCATACTTAGAAACAGTAACCACGAACATCTCGAGGCTTATCATAGAAAACAGTGCTTAGTGTGTCAATTTTGACATCCGTTACTTTTAAGAACTTGTTTAGCTATAACAGACCTAGAATGCATCTCCAATAGTCACCAATAGTCATCTTTTCTTGTAACAAAGCAGAGCATGGAACTAGAAACTCCCTTCCTCTTGCCCTAGTGGAACCATTTCTACAATGCCCTAAGATAACATTTCTAAGATGGGTCCTATGAAATGCCCATGACCTACTGGTATCTTGTAGTACTTTTTAGTTGCTAGATTTCAAAAGAACTGGGAGCCTGTAACTCCTGCAGATGATTAAGATATACTTGCCTGAAGTTACTTCTAGCCAGTACACAAGGTGAGAAGCCAGTTTGCCTCCTACCATAGGGGAATAGTCAGGGAGGCCTAGAAGCTGGGTGGGGCTTTTGAGGATATGGAAGAAGAGGGTTGTGGCACTTGCTCAATACAGATGGAACCTCACTGCTGCCCCCACCTCCTTATGCAGTCTTGGTGCAACCTTTTCTGGAAGTCCTTCTTTCTCTTGGGCTGTTTTCCTTTTACCTTTGTATGGAAGATATACTTGACAGATTTCACAGCCTACCTTTTGTCCTCCTGCATGGGATCCAAAAAGCAGATTTCTTTCCAGGGCAGCACTGACTATTTCTACTTTGACATCTAATGGACAGAGATTGTGGCCCCAGACAAGGTGCCTTCTAAGAAATGACACCAGTAGCAGCAGCCCTGGATGATGCATCTAGAGCATCATACCTAAATTTCATAGCATGTACTCCTAACTGTTGGAAAGACTGCACTTGCTGTATTAACGCAATCCTTCTGTTTTCATTCTGCACTTCCCCAAAGTCCTCCAGCAACTGTTTCAACATATGCTTGCAAATTCAAGACTGTGGGTCTAACAAGTCAGGGTCACCTTATTTGTGTCTGTTATAAATCTCTTAAAGAGATGTGAGTGGAGGCTAAACTCTGCAGACATTGCTATGTTCTGCATGAGCAGGAGCCTAGTAGCCTGACTCCAAGTTAAATGTATCAAAAACATCCATGACAACTTCCTAGACTGGACAGGTTTAGAAGCTCTACAGCTCTCTTCTGGACAGCTGAGATTTCATGGGCTTACCAAAGAGAGAATATCCTAAATGGCAGATGCGCTAGCGGAGAGTCAAAGGCCATGGTGTTCTTGCTTGTCCGTGTCACATGCTAATGAGAACATCTAGAATCTGTAGTCCAGATTCTCCTCATTCTCATCATAATCAGCAGGATCACTATGCCTCCCTGATGAGGTCTTTTACCTTTCTCATGGAGGATATGGGCCAAGACACAGATGGCTTCTCTGCATTTGACTGAAAGCGTCATAGAAACTGAAAAAAAACTGCCCTAGTCTCATTAGCCAAGTCATAGAAGAAAGGTAAGGATGGGCTGTGGTCTGAGCAGCCTATGCTTGATAGAGATCCAAGACTTTGGGTGGGTTACCATTTGTCTGCCATTGGGTTTCTTGGGACATCACCAAATGCCTCTAGCAAAGTAGAGGTTACATACTGGGGCTGAATGAGTGACTTCATGGTATTACCTGTCCTCAGATGGAGGAGGACCAACAGAATCGTCCCGCTCCCTGGTTTCCTTCTGTTATTCCTTGCTATTATTAAAAAAATAAATAAATAAATAAATAATGCCCATCTGACTACCATCCAATGATATGGTGGACTTCAAGTACAAGGCCATAAGTCACACTCTGTTAAGGTAGGCCCGGATGGCATTTTGTCTCCCATGTAAGGTCTTGGGCCTAATTTCATAGCAAACCTGACAGGTAATTACACCATTTCCCAAGCCAAGGCAGTGCAGACACACACACATGCACACACACAACTCTGTCATCGAAGAAAATGTTATCATTTACAGACTCCCTGTGCTTTTCTGGATGGCATGCCCAACACAAGTCGATGCATAGCACAAAAAAGGCAGAAGCCACAGAATCAAACATTTAGAAAACTGTCTCCTCAGTGGGATTATCTATCCAATGCCATCTCACTGTTCAAATTGCCTTGTGTAATATGCAATGCATCCTGCCATGAAAGAAGTGAAAACAGCTGGCCATACATCAACCTTTATATCTGGTGCATGGAAATATCTGTTGTAAAACTGATGTCAGCCACTGAATATGGATGGGTATTTTGATTCTGAATGTTTAAGACACATACCTCCACCAGTAGCAGAGTTCTGAGATGTAATGACTGCAGCAGTAAACACAATGATCATCAATATTTTTAAATAAGGCACATGAATGCCACACAAAACCACAGACTACTGCAGACCTTATGGCAGATCTACATGAAATAGTAAAAGAAAGAAATGGGTTAAGGAAGATACCTTAATTTGTGAACAAGGTTTATGAACACCACATATGACTTTTGTCTGCACTGACAAACTAGTATAAAAAAATAAACCTATGGTAGCATACAAAGCGACTGAAAGATTATATAACATGCAATGTTTTTTGGGGGGAAGTAAATCCTCTATAGCCCTCCCCCATGCAGGAGGTATGCAGCCTCCTGTACTTTCCTACTCAACCATTTTCAAAGCTGCTCCATCTTGGGAAAGGGGACAAAAACCCATCCATGTTCAGTGTTAGTGAATTAAGACATTGTGCTCCTCTGGCAACTTTGTATGCAGCTAAGCATCCAACAACCCTAGTACACAGGTATAAAATTGTAATCACAAAAATCTCTTACCTCACCACCATTAGCATATTCCATAACAAAGCATAATCGATCACTTGTTTGAAAAGAATATTTTAAACCCTACAAAAAAAAAAAAAAAAACAAATTTTAAGACAAAATCTGACAGCACCGTCACCTTCATCATTTGCTGAAGTACTAAACATGTATTAAAGAGAAATCACATTGCAATTAAAACAACACAAACTAAATTTTTTACTGGGCATATCACTCAATAGGTATCATCGCTCCTCTAAGGCAACTCATATAAATAATCTGAAATCACATTCTATTTAGTTTTATTTTAACATTTGTTTACCAGGAAAGTCCAACTTGGAACAAGACAATTTTCAGTGGAGGATCGAGGAGAAACATTCCAAATGCATGTCTTTATAATGTGGAAGGAAACCGGAGCACCTGGAGGAAACCCACACGAATGCAGGAGGACATGCAAAATCCACACAGAAGGCACCCCAGCACAAACTCGAACAGGGGAACCTCTTGCTGTGAAGTGACGATGTTAACCGTGGCAACACTGTGCCATTCTACTTAAAATGATTACATTAACTCACAACAATGTTTGCAGTACAAACGGGATGTAACAGATGTTTGAATACAAGTATCACTGCTGCAAAATGATTCATCTCAGATGGGAATTAACAGCAAGCAGGCATTCATCCCATCCAGCCAGACTGCAGTACTTCAGGTGTCCTTAGTGGGATACTGACATCAAAATAACCCTCTGTTTAAACAACTTATCAGAGAGCAACTTCCTCACTTCTTGCCTCCAAGTCCTTCATATATCCTCCTAATTAACTTTATTATTACTATATCAGGGGATACAAATGCTTCCACTGCCCTACTGATCATATCCAGGTGCTCTGTCGAATGCTTTCTTTGCATCAAGACCCACAAATGACAGTGGCGTTTTCTTGCATTCTGCTTCCTTCTGGATCACCACTGTTCTATTAATGTTGTCAACATTTGCCTTCCCTACACAAAAACACATTGATCCATATCTACCAATTTTGGCAACATTTTACCACTCTTTTAGCTAGCATAGACAAACACTTTGCAATCATGGTTTAAAATTGAAATAGTCCTATATGACGGGTCTGATCAGTCATTGCTCTCTTTGGGTAATATAGTTACCACAGCTTTCTTCCAAGATTCTGGTGCTTCCCCTCCGTTTAAAATACTACTAAACAAAATCTTCCAGATCTTTATCCCTTTCTTCCCTTCTAACTTCCACAGAAATGCTCTCTCTTCCTGGAGACTTCCCTGCAGATTAATTACACATCACCATTTTATTTCAGCTATTTCTATTCTAACTATTAGCTCATGAGCCTCATCTTCCTCTAATCTTGGCATAATTAAGTCTTCCATAAATATTTCCATTTGGGCTCTTCTTTCATTTCCACATTATTCTGCTTTATACACATTTTAATAAAATTTCCAAAATATCTTTTATACCACTATAGGCTCTCTGGTTATGTTTCTTGTCATAGACTCCCTATATTTGGCAAGAATCCCTTCTACATTCTGTTGCCAAAGTCATCATGGTAAAAGTTTTTGTGCTCTGCAGTGGTTATCAGAAATTGCTGCTTGACAGCAAACTTTCTAAACTCATGTACATTATCCAAATACTCCTTTATTTTCCTCCTCTTAGTCTACGAGAATCCCCTTATTCTGCAATCCTTTGTCATCACCTCTAAATACCTCCTATTACATCTTAACCATATCTCTGTCTTATTTCTACCCTATTTTAAAACTCCATTTTCATTTTATTCCACTCTAAAGAAATGTCTACCTTCTCTAATAACTCTCAATTTCCACTACCCACTCCTTAAATTCTTCTCTTTTTAAACAGGTAGGCGGGAAAAAGCCATTGTTTTATTTTTACTTCATTATCCTGCATTTTCATCTTTCTTTTTATAGATATATGATCTGAAAGCTACTGGATGTGCGTTGAAACTTTCAATTAAATGCACATGTTCCTGGGAAGTATCATTTTTACCCAGGCTAGCCCAGTTACTGTCCTTGGGGAGTAATACAAATCCTTGCAAATTTCACTCAGAACAGAATGTGTAGAATTTCTCCTGGCTAACGGCCTTAAGCTGCAAACGTCTGGTCTCTCACTGAAAACATTTGCTAATGGAAATTAGAAGTTATGTACTTACCATAACTTGGCATCTGTGTTGTGTATTTTCATTCATCCTCATGAATGAGTCTAGTGTCTAATCTTCAGATCCGACTTGGCGGCATTTAAAAGACTTCTTATCCTGAACTTGAGCGCCTCCCTCTACCCCATAATGCTTTATTCTATCCCCAACTCCTCAGATTAAGTTTGCTGCCTTACTTCCCATTGTCTTATAGGGACAGAACAGACACAAGAACAAGAATGATGCTCAAATCAGGAACATGATGGTTCCAATATCAACATCATCTAAAGACCCTTCTAGGAGTCATAGGGCCGGGGGATGGCTGGAAGGAAAGGTGAGGAAGAATGAAAATGGACAACACAAGATGCCAAATTATGGTAAGTACATAACTTCTAAATCTGATGTTGTCCGTTTCATTCTTCCTCACGAATGGGTCAGAGTCCCCAGCTATCTAACTCTTGGGAGAACCCCAAGGAAAGACATGCCTGAGCACTGTCGATCCAAAAGAAGCTCTACTTGTAGAGGCAATGTCTAATTTTTAATGTGTAACAAAGGTATGAGTCTTTGACCAAGTAGCTGCATCGCACAAGTTGTCAATGGAAGTTCTTGAAGAAAAGGCAGATAAAGTAGCCACACATATAGTAGAATGTGCTCTAAGAAAAGGCAACTCCAACAATTTTTGAGAATAAAACAGCAAAATATAAATCAATAATCCATATGGCAAGAGTAATTTTGGAAACTGCCTGACCTAAGCGGTTAGGGAAAAATGATACAAACAGCTGATCAGATTTCCTGCACTGTTTTGTTCTGTGAAGATAAAAACAATTGTCTGTGAACATCAATGAGCTGTATCATATGTATCCCCTTATTAGTAAAGTCTGGAAATAAAACTGGTAACTATATGGACTGGTTAATATTCGGAGGGATACCCTAGCCTTATGGAAAAACAATGTAAGGAAGTTTAGCCAATAAGGCCTGGAGCTCAGAGATTTTTGCTGAAGTGATGGCTATTAAAAGGTTTGTTTTCCAAGAGAGAAACTTCATATTGCATTTGCTAGTTCAAAGGGCTTCCGAGTTAGCCCTTGAAGGACTACTGTCAGAACCTAGGGGGGAGAGGGATCCTTTATTGGAGGTTTGAGGAAGACGACTCCTTTCATGAAACCTTTACATAGCCTGGAAGATGCCAGAGATGGTGACTCATTTCCAGCATGAAATTTGGATATGGCTGCCAACTGAAGTTTTAATAGTAGAAAAACTAGCCCCTTCCTTAAAAAAAAAGGAGTAGGGAGAAAAAAGAATTGCTGAAGTAGGTGCTGAAAAAGGGTCAATATTTTTCTTGGAAGCCCATACAGAAAATCTTTTCCATTTGATTTTGCAGACTTTCTTGGTGGAAGCCTTCTGAGAGACCAAGACAATGTCACAAACTGGAGAAGCAGGCTTGGACCATCTTACTATCAATGGAAGTGGAGAAACCATGCAGTCAACTTGAGGGTGTGGAGATTGTGATCTTGAATTCCTGAAGGATGAGATAAAAGATCCTGAGTGAGCTCTAGTATCCATAAAGAATATCTCAAGTAAGAACAGAGAAAGGGGAACCATACCTATCAAGCACAGAAGGGGGCAATGAGAATGACTGAGCTCTTCAGCCTGCTTGCTGCTTTCTGTATGAACTTTGGAATCAGAGGAAAGGGGGATAAGCATAGAGAAGACCTGGGGGCCAATCGTCAATCAGAGCATCCCTTGGTGACTTCTCAGTAGGGGGGATCAGAAAGAAGTACTTGCTGTTTTTGGGAGATGAGGCAAATAGGCCAAAGCAAGGCTGGCCCCAGTGGCTGAAGGTCATACTCACTACTGTCAGATTGAGGGACCACTCGTGAGGGATCAGGATGGACCTGATGAGTCAGTCTACCAGCATGCTAGTTTTCCTCAGTATATGTATTGCAATGAGAAAGCAGTCTGAAGACATCACCCATTCCCAGACCCTCACAGCCTCTGTGCACAATTAGGAAGAGGTTCCTCCTTATTTGATGTATGTTGTCCATGCGGATTGCAACAGTCCCTAGAGGGAGAATGTCTTAAAACACTTGCAACATTAGGATGACTGCTCATCTCTGGGACACTGACATGCAACTTGGTCTCCAAGGGGGACCATGTGCCTTGGACCATCTTTCCCAGAAAAAGCCCCCCCCCCCCCTCAAGTTGGGAAGCATCCATGGTCACTGTGGTGACTGGGGGAAGGAAGTGATAATAGCCTGCCCAGAACAGGTCATCTGACTGAATCCACCAGCAAACATGACATTTGTAGACTGGAGTGAATCTTATAGGGAACAACATAGGCTGATAAAGAATGGACCACTGTACTGCCAATGCCCATTGAATGACTCGCATTAAAGAATTCTGCTACAAGAACTAGAAGAATGGCAGCTGATATTGACACAAGAGTTTGTAGTACTAGTTTTGCTGGAGGGGCCAGATGAGACAGTAAGGCCTGCAGCTGATTTCTCAATGCTGTGATGCAATGAAGAGGTAACGGTGCCTCTGTAGTCATAGTATTCAGCTGAGTTACTATAAATTCCAGAGTCTGTGCAGGCACTAGGTTTGATATGGCATGGTTTACTGAGATGCCCAAGTCATCGGAGATCTGGAGCAAGTAATCCCTGGCTTGTAAAAGTTAATGCCTGGAGGGTGCGGTGAGGAGCCAGTCATCTAGATAGGGAAATACCTGGGATCCTTTAAGTCTCAAGTGAACTACCACCACTGCCATGCATTTGGTGAACACCTGGGGGGCTGTGGTGAGCCCAAACGTCAGTGCTTTGAACTGGTAGTGACTGGCTCTCAGACGAAAGCGTAACTGTCTCCTGGAGTGCCTCTCTATTTTGATGTGGTAGTACACATCCTGGAGATCTAGAGAGCACATCTAACTGTCCTTGCTCAGAAGAGGCATGATGGATTGAACCGTAACCACTTGGAACTTAGACTTATTTACAAACTGGTCCAAACTGCTTAGGTCCAAAACTGATTTTAGGTCATCTGTTTTCTCTGGCACTAAAAAGAAGCAGGAGTAAGCTCTGAATCCTATCTGTTCGGGTGGGACCTCCTGGATGAATATTTTGCAGCAGCTTTTGTATTTCCTAAACTGCATACTCCCTCTGACTGGGTGGAACGTCTAGGAGTTTCTTCCTTTGGACAGAAGGTGGAAGGGAAAAAGTTATGTAGTAAACTCTTGATATGATTTTTAGCACCCAGGAATTGTTTGCAATGTTTGTCCAGGTGTCCAGCTGCAAGGAAAAATGACCCCAACCACCTCCAGAGGTGGACAGGTGGAAAGTTGGGAAACACTTCAGGAGCAATGATGGGGCCATGTCAGAAGATGAGTCTCTGAAGCCCTGATTTTGAAGACGCCCTCTGCCTCTGGGATCTTCCATTGAAACCTCCTCTGCCTCTGGAAGAAGTGTCCCTGCATGAGTCCTCAGAAGGCCCCTGAGATTTCCAGAACCACATTTTATCATCGCCTCCCTGGTTTCTGGAGAATGTATACTGAGGGGCAGAAATTTTGATTCCAACAGCAGACATGTTTTTTTCTTTCCTGCTTGCTGCAGGTGATCATATGTTTTACTGATGGCCAGAACAAGGAAGCGACTTAAGGGGGCATTAACAAAAGATGCCTTGAATGGAATTGGCAATGGATGAAAGAGTAGCCATTTGAGGAGAAACCTTCTTGAGATCCTCTGCAGACATGGACTTGGAGAGTGAGTTTGAAAGCTCCTTGATCAAATCTCTCTGTAGGCAAGTAGAATGTGCCAGGCAATTTAATGACCTCCGCGCAAATGTAGGTGAGGCGTACACGTGCTTTCCAAATCTGTCCATCACCCTGGACTCCCTTCCCTGGACTCCCTTGTTCAATGAAAGGACAGAGGAGCTTTGATCAGCTAGCTCCTTCTTAGTGGCTGCCGCCACAACTATGGTATCAACAGGGATTCCCCTTGCTCCAGTGAGGTCTGTCTGAAGGGGGAGCTAAATGTATCCAGGTGCTGGGAGATTGGCTTGACAATGTCTGATTCCTTCCAAGCCTAGCAGGAAACCAGGTCAATAAGTTCATCCACCCGGGGGGGGGGGTCACCTAAGACAGATGGGTCAGCCCTGAAAGCCTCCAAGAACACAGATTCCTCAGGAGGAGAAGCTTGGAAAAACCAGCCACCTTTCTGTTTGAGGATTTCCAGGATGTCTCCAAAGGAGTGATTAGGTGGTGATCGTGAAGGATCCTTGTCCCTCATCAAAACCAGTATATTCCATGAGAGACTCCAAAGGGAAGTCTATGTGCCTCCTCTTACACAATCTATTCTGAGGTGCCTCCTCCATGGGATGCTCAGGAGAGGTGTCATAAGAGGGGGAAATCTCTCTGGGGAAGTTGTGTGGAGGCCTCCCAGAACTGGCTGACCCTCAACAGCAGAAATGATGGGCTCAGAGCTTGGACCTGATAAAGGGCAAGTGGTAGGATCCTAGATCAGAGAGGATGGCTCTCTATGCAAAGAAAAAGCCCTTTCCACTACCTGAAAGGCTGACGGACTTGGGGGAAACCTCTCCCCCCTTTATCTGAGTGGAAGCCACCAACTGAAGGTTGGGGCCAACCCCAGATTCGGGCCCTATGGACAGAATCTAACCCAAGCTGTACAGGGCCAAGGCACTGACGGGAAAGGATGGACCCAACAAAGTAGAAGCTAAATCCAACCCCTCAGACCGGCAATGACCTCTCAGACTTGTGATCAACTCTGATCTGAAGGAATCAGAGCAGGGCTGATCAGGGGACATCATCAGAGTCAGGGAAGGAAGGTTCATTTCAGATGCCGAGCCTCTCGGGGATCTTCGATCCTAGTACTCCGAAACCACAAGTCAGCTCAGAGAAGGAGAAAGAACTGGTTTGGCAGGAGCACTCATGGATCCAAGAGGGTTTAGAGCTAGGAAGACCCCCATCTGAATCTGAGCCCTGCGAGCTCTCTGCATTATCCTTGTCTATGTCAGCCTGTGTCAAACTACTCTAACATCTGAAGAAAGCAGTGGATGGCAGCCTTGAATGCTTCCTTGGAGTTTCAACTAATTTCCATGGCAGGGCTGGAGAAACTGGCTTCAGCATGAATTCGGGAGTGAAACCTGTGCTGGTCGGATCTGTGGGTTTAGGATTTGAAGGAGATGGATGGACCAGGAGAGCTAAGAGCATGGGCTGAACCAGTCAGATATAAGGAATGTTGTGGCTCCAAGGATCTGTTGATGGTCTTAGGATCCAAAGCAGTTGGATCAGAGAGTTTCTTCAATTTTTCTGTAGGTTCCAAGGAAGCCATTGGAAATCACAGAATGGGTATTTTCCTAGACTCCAAAGAATGCTGTGAAGCTTTAGAGAGGTTGTGAACCCCAGTTGCAGCTGGTAGAAGCTCTTTCAGAATCCATTTATTTCTCATATCTGACAGTGCCCTAGGATAAAATGTTGCGCAAATACAGAAAAACGAGTCAAGATGTGCCACTTCAAGACAATACACACACTTCTTGTGGGCATCGCAAGTGGGAATCTTATGCCCACAGGAAGTGCACTTTTTGAAACCTGTAGGTTTTTCTGGTTTCTCGGACATCCTGCACAAGAAAAAAAAAGTAATAAACCTTCAAGAGGAAAGGGTTTAAACAGAGAAAAAGACAATCTTAAAAGGAAGCCTTAAAGAACAATTAAGCTAGAAGTTATACCAACAAATATAACTCTACTCTTTTTTTTTTTTTTTTTTTTAAAACAAAGACATTTACAACTCTAAATATATAGGCCAAAGTACCAAAAACAGTAATAAAAAGCAGAAGGGAAAACTACAGAAAGAAAAATGGACCCTGGTGTCATCAAAAAACTGTAGGGAGGACAGAAAGCAGTTAGAAACTTAACAGTAACCAGAGAAATAACTATATACAAGAAAAAAGTAGAATAACCCCAAAAAGAACTCTCTTACAGCTTGAGTGTCAGATCTTTTGTCCTATCTCAATGGCAGCAAATGAGATCTGAGGAGTTGGGGATAGAATAGAGCATTATGGGTACAGGGAGGAGCTCGAGTTTAGGATCAGAAGTCTTGTAAATGTGTCCGAGTCGGATCCGATGATCAGATCCTAGACCCATTCGTGAGGAAGAATGAAAAGGACAACCTCAGATTAAACAAGTTAATATCTTTGCAGATGCAAGAAGTTAAGCATTTTTCATAACTTCCATCATTTTTTTCTTATTTTTTTTCAAACCTATTTGCTTACAAAGAAAGTGTTTACTGCTTAAGCCAAGGACATTTATATAGATATCCACGCTTGCAAAAACAAGACATTATCATCTTCATTTTCCATACAATACAATCAGTACACTTTTATACTACACACCCACTCTAGCAGCCCAAGATCACAACATATTAACAAACTTGCTTCTGTCCAGCCTTCCTTCTGTAGTTATACTGTAAAGCCTATATTTCTTACAACTAAAAAGGTATTTGCTTTAATATCTTAGTGTCAATGAAAATATTTCCCCGCAGATTTAAAATACCCGACTGCACATTTAAAATACCTGACTGCACACTACACAAAACTGCTGAACAATATAATTTACACTTTGTATCATAAAATGTATTATAAAAACACTAACAAAAACAAAACAAAATGTTATACTTACTTTTCCCCTTTAGTGTCCTCCTAACTATTAATGACAATGTAGAGTATATGTTTTACAGCCCACTCACAACTTAAGTCACCAGAAGTCCAGTCTTTTCTTGGGCATTTTTTTTTTGCACAGTCATATTTCACAAATATGACTGATACTTTATAGTCTTCCTTTAACTCAATTTCACTGTTGGTCTTCCTTCTGACCATCGCTATCTCCCAACATCAGACTCTAATCTGATTCTTCTAGTCAACTCTTGTGCTTGTTTCTGCCTCTCAAGCATTTTCCTTTGCAGCAATTAAAACATTTCACTGGCAAAGTCTCGCTAATACTTTGGGGGACAACTGGCACAGCAACTAGAATCTCGCATCTACATCTCAACATTCCCTAATTGCTGGGATACAATTACTTCTCTTCTGCCAAGTGTACAGTGAATCATTTTCAACAAACACTCTGCCTCCAGTTTTTACTACTTTTCCTTTCTTTCATAATTGTCAGTATTAACTCTTTCTGTTGATAAGACTACTTTTCTCATGGTCATGTTTGAAGCATATGCTCGATGTGCCTTTTCAATTAATAAATCCTGCTGTGGAACACAAGTCCAATTCCTTACCTGTGCTTTCACAAATTTAACAGTGCGCTCCTTCCAGTTTGTCTGGTACTGCAGAAAATCTCAGATTTTCTCTGTGCATGACATCTAATTTTTTTTAAACAGTTCTTCTTGAGAAGCTTCATTCAGCTAGCCTTTTCATTTCAACATTTGATTTTTGCAGTTTTATCAGTCCACTGGAACAGCTAGATAAAGGCTCCTATTTTTTCCAGCTTTTTATTTGAATTGACATATACCTTCAATGTGTCATTTATTTTAATGAACTTGGAGCACTTCTGATACATTTTTCCCTCTATATTACTGGAAACCATCTCAAACCAAAGCAGAAGCTTGAACTGCTTTTGCTGAACACCTAACAGTATTCTTACGAGACACTGTTTTCTCCACCTTTCCTGGTTGATTTTCTTTCAGGTTCTACAAACTACTTCTTTTCAGGCATCTAGGCAGTATACTTACTAGCCAGTAACTGAATGTTACCCAAGTTTACAAATTCACTGGTCCTTTTTTCTCAGTTTCTGTTTTCGCACTGACAGATGAAATTAAGCTGTTGCTCACTGTGCAGCCATTTTGTATGCCAAGATTACACTTCCACTATACTCTCTTTTCATTGGTGCTTGCTTATCTGTTGTAACAGTTTGGGAATTAGACTGATGTAGTTGAATTGGTAAAAAAAAATAGTAATTAAAGGATACAGGATGAAGATTTTAGTGTTTTTTGCTGTGACCAGTGACTGAAATACAGTACTGTGGTTATCTACTTCATGTTCATCATAAGCAGACAGCAGCAGTATATAATCAGTACCTCTCGCTTTTTGGCAGGGGTATACTGATCATGGATTACTTTTTGGTGGGGGGCAACAGTGAGTCTGCATTGTGTGTGTGTGTGCATGCACAGAGTCTTCCCAGGGAGTTTGTGCCACAGTTGATGTTGGTACTCTTGGGGGCCCTAGTGAGGCTCTCTAACATATTATGTTTAGCTCTTCAAAAGGTGTGTGACATAAGAATGGTTAATTTTCCAACAAGTATTCATCACAATGCTGAAAAGCAAGACTGACAGTGAAGGTTGTGTTTTTCAAAGTTCATGGTCTGAGGACTATTTCACACCTGAACAGCATAGTGTTGTGTTTAATTTGGGAGGTAACTATAGCTGCACCCAACTAGTACAACATTAAGTGCCATTACACTACAAAGCACAATTCCAAATTTGACAGAATCATCGGACAACTGAGGACTAAAAGTAAAAACCCCAAAACAAAGTTTTAGCAGCCAGCAGTTTTTTTTCCCCAAAATAGCAAGCCAGAGTAAGACGTAGCAATGAAAGTCAGCAAACTTAATAGCAGAACAAATTAAAAAAGGGGGGGACATTTTCAGATGGAGAGTTTGAAAAAGGCTACCATAGAATATTTATACATGAGGCCTGTCTACAAAAAAACTAACAATGGGAAATCACAGTCTCTCTAATTACATTACTGCAATACGAGTGGAGAACTTGTCCTCAAAAATAAAACGACAATTGTTGCAGTTTTCCAGTTTGATACTCAGTGAAAGTACTGATGTTGAGCACAATGCTTAACCGGCCATATTCATTCGATGGGTTGGCAAATCTTTTGATGTGCTGGAAGAACTAACTGCTGAATACTTGTGCAAAGAAGGGCATTATAGCAGGAATAGCAGTTTTTGATCAAATGAAACAGGTGCTGGAAAAAAATGAAGTTGACTGAAGCAAAACTACGTAAAGTTGCAAATGAGGGGTCTCTCTCCATAACATGGAAGAAAAGTGAATTTGTAACTTTAATGATGAAGCCAGTGCCACAGGAATGTGTGACAGACAATGCTATAATCTAAAAAGAGGACAAGTGTGCCAGTATGGAACAAAGTCCAGAAGGTTCTTTTGAAATGTTTGCACAGATATTTTACACCCCAAGCAGACTTCAGATCATTTTCATCAGGTAGATAAGCAAATACTGGAGGTATGATGGGGAAGAGAAATGTAATTGGGAACGTGTTCGGGGAATATAAAGAGTTGGTAGATTTTATAACAATTCCCTACAGTGTTTTTAATCAGAAAAGTTGGCAGAACAAATCATTTTAACTAGGGAAATGATTCTTTTGAGCAGGGACAAGTTTAATGTTACTGACTACTGAAAAATCACTTATTAGAAAATGGAAATCAAAATATAAACCAACTGTATGTGAAGTACTGACCACTGTAAAAGAGACAAAAGAACTAGAGGCTGATTCTTAGAAAACGAAAAGAGAAAATTACATGGAAGTAAATGGAATCTGTGGAAACAATACATGCAGAAAAAATGAGGAGTAAGGTTTAAGGGAAGGCAGTGATGTTGGAGTGAATAACTGTTAGAAAGGAACAATGTACATTACTGCATGAACAAAATCCTACTATGGTTTGTTTTCTTTTATTTCTATGCATCTGTAACTGTGTCACTGTTTTAACTGAGTTTAGATGTGATTAAATACAGATGTTTACATTAACAAGAGAGAGATCCTGTTGGCTAAAACACTTGGAATGAGAGAGGTCATGGAAATGGTCACTGCAACTGTTAACTTTACAAGATTAAGGGGTCTGAATTACTGACAGTTTAAAGTAATTCTTGAATAAATAAGAACACAGCATGATGACATACTAGAAGGGCAGCAACACTAGGCAGATTTGGATCATTACATGAGGTAACACAATACTTTATGTCAAGCAATGGTAAAGATATCACATTCTTGGAAGACAATTTGTGGTTAAATAACCTGGCTTTTCCTGTAGGATACCTATCAAACTACAGGGGAAGAAGCAATTAACAGATTAAGAACTTATAGTTTCAGTCATTCAACAGCTGTAACTGCTGTACATGCATTTGCCCAAGCCTTAGTACAAGGCCTGTTCATACCATACAATTATACAAAATACACTGCCCTACTAGTTAAGGTCACTGATGAATGCAGACTCAGGTGTGAGTGCATCTAAAAACACCACAATGCGATGCAGATCTTTGTGGAGACCCATTTGTAGTTGACCCCTGTACAGCTCCTGACACACTGCAGTTAGAACTCGTTAAACTTCCCAACAACACTAACAGAGAGATTTCAAAGAGAATAGGCTTCTGAATTTTTACAGTCATCACATGCCTGCAGAAATATACCCAAAGCTCATAACAAATGCCATGACATTAACTGCACTTTCTGGCTGCACATACTGCTGTGAGCAGCTTTTCTCCAGAATTAAAACTGTGAAAGCCAAGTCTAGATCTGTTATCACAGATGCACACCTGGTACACATAGTCTGCAATGTCACTTCAACAGTTTGTGCTGGTACAGACCATTTCTACAACAACAAGCAGTCACACATCTCACTGTGGTTGTGCAAGAAACATGATAATTTCAGACAACTACTTTTCACCATCTTTTAACATACATCATTATAGAGTTTTTAGGTAAATTTTAATCTGGATTTGCACTGTTATGGCATTGCTATGGAAAATACTTTCACGTGCATTTTCTTATAAACAGGTAAGAGGGGGTTGGAATTTATTGGAGAAAGCTGACAAAGGAATCAAAGTATTGGGAGCAAATAACTAGACAGGGAAAGTGTAAGATTATGCTCAACAAGGTTTTAACGTTGAAAGTAACTTTGCTACAAATATGCAACATAAATAAGGAATAAGATAAAGCTTGCTTAAATGCAGAAACAGAGTTTAGTAATGTGTGATTAGCATCCATACTAAATGACTGGCTTAAAAATAAGGAACTTGCTTGATGTGTGTGTAATACACTCATAAGCAAGTTCCTTATTTTTTTAAGCCACAGTCATATTTAGTATGGATGCTAATCAAATATTACTAAACTTTGTTTCTGCATTTAAGCAAGCTTTAGCTTATTCCTTATTTATGTTGCATATCTGTCGCAAAGTTACTTTCAACCTTAAAACCTTGTTGAGCATAATCTTACAATTCCCTCTTTTTATTTTAAAACATACTTAAACACTTTATACTGCTATGTATTTTTGACCACATTATATAGAAAACACATTAAGAAACAAAATCTTTAGTCTTCTTTTGATACACAAGTCAAAATGCAATTTTTACATAGTTAATACAATGATATCAACTATTACTACTAAAACTGAATGTATTTAACAACCTTCTCTTTTACAGACCATTCTGTGAAAATATTTTATCAGTTATGAGCTGTGTCTGCTTTAGTTTTATTTTTTTAACTTGATTAATTTATTATTTTGCAATCACAGAATTTAATTTATGACTTAGTACTCTTACTAACTCTTTGCAACTGTTGAATTAACTCTACCTTTATTATTTTATATCAAAAGATTAGAGATAGACTAATATCTATAAGAGACAAGAACTATGTGCTACTCAAGAATTTCATGTCTCTGAACTGTCTATTAACATAAAGAATGATATGTACATATTATTCCATTAGCTGTATGAGTACAATATTTTAATATAATCTTCCTGTAACTGGGGTAACCAATACTAGTACAGATAAAATGATGGTCCAAAAACCAATAATAAGACTCCAACTTAAAACCAGTAATATTACAACTTGACAAATTACTTTTGAACTTATTACAATGTATCCTGTACAGTATGTATTTACACAGACTGTTTGCTATTCATGCATTTCAATCTAGTAGCTATCCTGCATCCATTTTTTCAATGGCGGGCCTACCTGCATTCGAACACAGAGGGAAGGGTAAGCCCTGCAGAGGGTCACTTCAGTCAAATTGCAGTAACTAACATTTGTATGTATGTGTAAATCCTAAGCAGAAGTATTCCAGTTTATGCAGCTTACAGCAGTAAAGTTTTTTCAGACGTCTGAATCCAGTGAGACTGTAGTTCAGGAAAGTCGCAGTGCCAAAAATTATCCAAGAAAAGGTGGATATCTACTTTAACAGCAGTTTGCTGCCTGTTGTGCTTCACCAGCTTCTCAAGTGACTTTGAAAAATTTCCAGCCATCAACAGCCTGATCACCTGTTTTCTTGCTAACTGGTAAGGCTTTTTTCTGTGTCACATCTGTAGTATGGACGCTATTAGACAGTATGGATATTATTAGACATAATTCATGCAGGAGTAAACCAAGCTTTAGTAAATTGCACTGTTGGTATACACAGCACATTAGTAAATGCAAAACCTTATTAGGGCAGGCTGATATTAAGGCATTATGCAAATGTATTACAATATTTGACTGGTATCTCAAAGAAAACCATGTGGGGTATGCCAAATGTTTATTGTGTGATTCAGATGTTGAACAGTTATGTTCTGTCACCACATGTAAAAGGTTTATCTCAGAGTTACAACAGGAGTCAAATCAGTTACTGATAGGACCTCTAGTACATTTTGTTACAAAAGAATGAAATAAACTTCTAAGAGACAGACACAATGCATTCAGGAAGCTTAGACAAGTTATACAAACATTTTTCCAAAACTGCATAGGAGTTTTAAATTCAGCAGAACAGGTTACTAAAGAATGTCAGAAAGACCATGCAACATTACAGGAAACTCTTCAACAGCAGTTGCAAGATGAAGAAAATAGATTAGCTAAACTGACAAGGACTGACTTCCGACATACATTGGGAAAGAACATGAAACTACAGCTGATCTGTACAAAAGAGATATATTTTATAATATGTTTGTGTTTTAAAAATGGTTAAGCATACATGGTAGGATGGCAAAATATAAATTCTCAAATGTTCAAAACTTCCATTCAATTAAAGCAAGATATTTATCAGTACTACAGTAAAGTAGAGCATATGACTGCCATTCTCATAGCATAGTCAAAAGGTAAACACAACAGTTCTAGTGTATAAAAATTAAATAAAAATAGTTAATAATAGTAAAGATTTAAATAGTTAATAATAGTAAAGATTTAAAGTCACAACACTGACATGCTTGTATAAAGATTTAAAGTCACAAGACTGACATGCACGTATTTTCTTTTTATACAATGCACAAGAATAACAGGCAGACAACAGCAAATATAAATATAAACATGTGCTAGTTAAGCTAATATCTATTTATTTTTTTACATTTTTTTTTATAATTGTATAGTAACACTACACCAGTTAAAGTTCTCAATTTTAAAAAGAAATAAAATCACGGATGGAATTAGTCAAACAGTCTTTGTAAAATGAATGGCAGAGCAGTTAAATAAATAAAAAATACTGAAATGTGAGCTCAGACCTTCCTAGACTGGATGAATAGTTACAGGAAATGTTGAGCAGATAAGATCAGAAACAAGACTGATTGCCAAACAAGTGGCTTGAGTTTTTTTCTAAAAACTTATTAAAACATAATTGTTAAAATGTTCACATGCAACATTATTTGGTAAGTGTAATAAAATATCACAATTGTGCATAAAGGTTAAACGTAAAAAACCTCAGTTACATCAAGTATAGCCAGCAGATGGGTTATAGTATACATACAGTTCAAGTCAATTACACAGGAGGGTACAAATAACTACAAGTAGTAGTAGACAGCAAAGGCAACAGAAAAAAAAATATTCTGTCATTAAAAACAGCCAAAAAATGATCAAATCAGACAAAGGTCTATAGTTTAATAACACAATAAAGCAAATGTATAACCAAAGTGTTGGGCTGACATACATTAATAAAGCAAATAAACAATACTACAGTACTACAGGGGGAGGGGTACTTCCCCAGTTTTACACTGACTGTGTGAGCAGTATGTATTGCAAAAGGGTCTAAAATAAAGCTACAGAGAAGAAATAATATCTCATTCCTTTTTGACAATACTCTTTTAGGGGGGGAGGGAAAAACAGGTATTAGTGCATTAGAAACACTGGATTAAACCTGACAGGGTAAGATATTTTGCAAGTTGCTAATAGCCATCATGCTAGTTATTAGTATTACATTGTATTTACAACCTGTTAAAGTATAAAGCTATACCATAGATGACTTAAAATTGCATTATTAAAGCTAAACAAAAGAGAGTAAAGATATGTAAAAAAATTGAACAAGAAATGTCACTATTTTTAAAAAGTTTTTGGCAAGACAATGTTGGTATGAAAAATGCCTAGTTGCCTCTGGTGGCAATTCCACTAGATACTTCTAAAGAGACGTAAGAATTTTCCAAGATTTTGCTTGATGTTAATGTTACTAAATTTGTAGATTGGACTATGTACAAATACAAAATAATTCAGTACAAATGAAACTAATGTCTATTAATGAATATCTGTGAAAAAAAAACAAGATTAAAAAAATGGGTCCAGGATAGCTACTAGATTGAAATGCATGAATAGCAAACAGTCTGTGTAAATATATACTGTACAAGATACATTGTAATAAGTTCAAAAGTAATTTGTCAAGTTGTAATATTATCACTGGTTTTAAGTTGGAGTCTTATTATTGGTTTTTGGACCATCATTTTATCTGTACTAGTATTAGTTATCCCAGTTAGAGGAAAATTATATTAAAATATTTTACTCATACAGCTAATGGACTGATATGTAAATAGCATTCTTTATGTTAGTGGGCAGTTCAGAGACATGAAATGCTTGGAGTAGCACATAGTTCTTGTCTCTTATAGACATTAGTCTATCTCTAATCTTTTGATATAAAATAATTAATAAAAGTAGAGAGTTAATTCAACAGTTGCAAAGAGTTAATAAAGAGTACTAAGTCATAAATTAAATTCTGTGATTGCAAAATAATAAATTAATCAAGTTAAAAATAAAACTAAAGCAGACACAGCTCATAACTGATAAAATATTTTCACAGAATGGTCTGTAAAAGAAAAAGTTAAATACATTCAGTTTTAGAAATAATACTTGATATCACTGTATTAACTATGTAAAATTGCATTTTGACTTGTGTATCAAAAGAAGACTAAAGATTTTGTTTCTTAATGTGTTTTCTATATAATGTGATCAAAAATACATATCAGTATAAAGTGTTTTAAGTATGTTTTAAAATAAAAAGGAATTTTAAGATTATGTTCAACAAGGTTTAGGTTTTAAGGTTGAAAGTAACTTTGCTACAAATATGCAACATAAATAAGGAATAATACAAAGCTTGCTTAAATGCAGAAACAGAGTTTAGTAATATGCGATTAGCATCCATACTAAATGACTGTGGCTTAAAAAAATAAAGAACTTGCTTATGAGTGTATTACACACACATCAAGAAAGCTGACTTCTTGCAGACTTGGCAAGAATGTAAAAAAACAGGATATATCAGAAAAAAAACTAATGTGCTTTCTTTAAAGAATGGACAACAGGACATGTGTCTATCCACAAGGCGTTTCCTTGAAAAATATGCTTTTCTAAAAAAGTTTAAAAATACGCTTTTCTAAGAAAGTTTATCCACAAGGTGTTTCCTTAAAAATATGCTTTTCTGCACTTATTAGCATTTACACCAAAACAGATGTGTCAGCATTTGTGTCATCAAGGCAGTATATCTTTCCAAAACCAAGAGGGAGTGCTTAACTAAAAATATATATAAAGTCTGTATTAAATCCAGTTATGTTAGGGGTATTGGTAGGGACACATTTGTCCCGAGGTAAATGTTATATCTCTCACATCATCTGAACTATATGAGAAGTAAAGCAGAACAGCTTCCGAAGCTGTAACAGAAGTATGTGTGGTTTATTATAAAAGGTACTGGTTACTGCTCTTAAAGACAGGTGCTGCAAAGTATATTCTCTCATCAGTGTATATTCTGCAAGTTTCTGTATCCAACAGACTGTGACTGCAACTATAACAAGACATTGAATTCAGCAGAATCCAGCCAACAAGACTGACTGTCTTAAGAAGACTTCAAATCCATCACAGTAAGCAGCACCATAGTAACAACAATAGCACTATATAATTTTTCAGAAAGGTAATAGAATGGGACGAGGCCGATAATTTATTTGGACTACAGGTTAGAGATCGCTTTCACTATCAGAGTATAGGAAAAGAGAAAGAAATAAGGGGTCCTAAATGAAAGACCAGCACTGGTAGAGTTTTTAGCGGAAACAATGTGCGTGTCAAGACTGAATAATTGTGATGAAATTTTTAGGCAAGATGTCCAGATGCTTATAAAAGAATTTCATGAAAGGGGCTATAAAGCATGTGAGGTTGAAAGGAACATTGGTATGGGTTACACAAAGGGTAAATAAGGCAAAACCATATTTTTCAAACCAAGTCTTTGAAGCAAAGTCTCCCCAGGAATAGTGTGCCTATGTCTCTATTTTACACTAGTGATATGACCGGCATAATGAACATTAAGTGGAATTGGTCTCTATTGAGCTTAGACAATGATATTTCAAAAGTTGTTGGCCAAACACCAAATTTTGCTTTTAAGAACAAGAATCTCTTTAAAGGCAGCTTTGTTATAAAAATGCAAAAGAAAAAGATATGAGACTAGGTGGTGGTTGGGCAGGTACTAAACAATGCCTTGCATGCAATTTCTGTACATTTATTAATACACATCAGCATGTTTTATTCATCCAGTCACCCAGTTTGAGTATAAATTTGAAGTTAAAGATAACTGTCAAACCTGGAATTTGATTTATCTAGGGACATGCACAGTTTGCCACTGTTTCTATGTAGGAAAAATTAACAGGTCACTGATGGAACGAGTCAGAGAGCATATGTATTGTATTAGGAATTGTGACACTATAAATGCACTAGCCAGACACTGCATGCAGAATGAAAATGAACAAGACTTTAGATTTCAAGTTGTTGAAATTATTTCTGAAAATATACGTGGAGGAGATGTGAAAAATTTCACAAAGCAGAGAATTGCATTGGATTATTTTATGGCAAGCTGATAAATACCCAGGTCTAAATGACAGGGTTTCTATTAAACCTGCACTGAAAGCACAATGTCTCTTTAAATAATACAAGCTGTAGCTAAGTTTTTACCCTTCTCTGGTGTTTATTGGCTGCTTTGAATGAGAGTGAATATATTAAAAGTGTTTGCTAAGTAGTTTTTTATATGGTCTGAAGAAACACTAGTATTTGGTGTGAACGCGCTTACTTCATTAAAATTAACATTTTATGCTTCCAGTCATGTTTCTGTGCCTTGCTTTCTTCAGTTATAAATATAAATTTGCCTGTGTCACAAGTGATAATTCAATAAAGGTGTTAAAATGATGGGACACCCCTGATTTTAAAAGACGTAATACATTTACTACTACTACTAATTTCCAAATACGGTATTTTCTTACTGGTAATCCACATCTTTTAGGAACTGAAAAACCTGCTGTGCCCTTTGAGTCGCACAACAATCCCATCGATCAAGGCTCATCCTCATTAGGACACTGCTTAGAAAACCAGGTAAGGAAGGGGTGCTAAAGATAGCAAACGTATACATTCTCCAAGAGGATACAATGCTACCAAAAATGTTGCCAACAAAGGGGGCATGGCAATATGTACATTTATGGTGAAATTCAGAAAAGAAAGGCCAATACTAACTCCTGTCTCCCACTGTTGGTACAGAAAAACACTGCTTGGTGTTCTTCCGATCTAGGCTTCTTCAACTGAACTTCAGTTTAAGGGCTGGGGGTGCTTTGATGTAGTGGTAAGACAGCCAACTCCCCTTTCAAAGTACAGCAACTGCAGTGCTTTCTTTTCTGCTACATATCCACAGGGAGATCTCCAAAATCTGCCATGAGACACCCTAGACTGATTACCTACAAGACCAAATGCAAAGTTTATCCATTAGGCCAAGACAAATCCCCTTCCTCTTTAGTGAAAAATCAAGTCATTTTTTTAAATATAGGATTCAGTTGCTCCTCTAGCAAAACACATATAGTCTAGCTATCTCTCTCTCTATATATATATATATAGATATAGATATAGATACACACACACACACACACACACACACACACACACACGTGTGTATCTATATATATATATATATATATATATATATATATATATATATATATATATATATAGTCAAAATCGGAGAATACTCCTCCAACAGCAGACCAGTAACCAGTGGTGTTCCACAGGTATCAGTCCTGGGACCTCTGCTTTTTAGAATTTATTTCTCTGAAGTGCAAGCAAAAACTAAAGGTCTTTGGCTGACAAAGTTTGCTGATGACTGCAAACTGGAAGCAGTCACAGAATCTCCAAATGATGTCAACATCCTACAGGAGGGTCTTAAACAAATGATTTGTGCCAAAGTCATGGCCTTAAACTCAATACGAAAAAGTGCATTATCATCCCTTTCGGTAAGAATGATGTTTCTGCTAACTACCACATCAATATCAACATCCTAAGTATGCACTCAGTGTTTAGAGACTTGTGCACACAGGTGCCATTAATCTTACCTTTGATCACCATGTCTCCACAGTGGTAAGAAGTGCATTCTATATTGCTCATCTCATAAGGGCATTGCCTCAAAAAAAAAAAAAAAAAAAAAAAAAAAGTTATAACCTCCCTGTACTCTTCCCTCATCAGGCCAATAACGGCGTACAATGCCCCTTTTGGAATGTACCTTTCGAGGGACCTGCAGCAATTGCAGAAACCACAAAGGTTCCCCACAAGGAAAATTCAAGGTCTTCCGCATCTGTCTTATGTGCATCGTCTGAAATTACTGTCACTTTATTCTGTTTCATACAGACTACTCAGAGGTGATCTCTGCCTTGCATACAAGGTGATCTCTGACCCTGCTTTACTGGAAATGCTGCATATCTGCAATTCAAATGGTACACTGGTTACTCACTCTAAAGACCTTAACCTGGTATGTGACATTAACAGAACCTGCTGGAGGGACAGATTTGTCTCCCAGAGGTTACCACACCTTTGGAACAGACTCGCACTTCATGTCAAACAGAGCACCTCATAGGCCTTCTTCGAATGCAATCTGGATAACTGGATGGGTAACCATAAATTCACCCCGGGGATTCTACCTGCATCCCTCTTGGACATGGGTTTTAGGTGCTAATCGTGGAAATAATGGTAGAACTTGGCTAGGCTTGCAAGGGCCCTAGGGTCATTAACCTAGTAACTTTCCTATGATGTGTCCATCTTAGCATTCTATGGTCTAGTGAAAAGCATTACCATGGCCCACAATCTCTGATTCACTGAGTACAGAAGTGAGACTGTGTTGAAGTCCTGACACAGAAATCACTGACAAAAGTCAATGTCTCTGATGGTCCCGTCTCAACATCTGGTAACCACAGCAAATCTTGAAAGTTTATAGTCTTTTAAACAATGAATAAAAAGCACTTTTCAGTACCTCACATTAAAAGGAAACCCAAACTACATTACTAGATAGAAAACACATTTGTATGAGGTGCTCACACCAAAACAGTGGACAATTGCTTCCTCCTTGTTTTTACAATCTGCAGGTGTAGATATTCTAGCCTGAAAGATTGCATTATTAGCTGTTTTTCCACAATCTGAGAACTTAGTATATTTGGAACTGCAGGGAGAACATTACCTGTCAATTAAATCAACATAACCGGGCACCAGAGGCTCTACTCTTTTAGAGGTCACAATCAACACCCAAGAGAATTTCTCGCCTTCAAAAAAATGGTTCCAGTAGGTCTCTAATCTTAAGTGTGGATCCCCCCCACCAATCAAACAGTATCTGCCACATGCAGTACTTGTGCACTTGACTAAAAGCCAAGTATACAAGTTTGAGACCTGCAGGCTCCAACTGCTGGGGAAACTGTAAATTTACCCCACATAATTTACTTGGTGTACTAGTGGACAGCAGTGACTAGGCAAACCATTTAATAAAATCTGCAATCTGAACTCTCATACTTCTACAGAATTTTCTCCCCCCTTTTCTAAAACTTTTCACCTGATGATCTAGAATAAAAACCTTTTGCATCACAAATTGCAAAACACAAAATAAATGCTTTGGAAAAATGGGTATCAATGACTCTAAATTTTGCGAGTTCTTTGAAGTAGAAAGGTTATAAAGATTTATATCTATGATGTATCTATGATGTAATGTTTGTCAGTTTTAATGATGATGTGATAGGGTGTGTCATTTAAATGAAAGAGTGCTTAGCTCAGACCATAAAGTCTGAAGTTGTGACTTACTTCATGTAGACAAAAGCATTTACTCTTATTTGAATAGAGTTTAATTCAGACTATTCTTGGTGTTTTTTGAACTTTATACCGTATTTGAACATCAATTAATTTTCCAGTGATTTTGTTTTATCTTTTGTATAATTTTTCAGAAAAGAAATGCAGAAAAAGTGAACAAAGCTATACTTAGCACTTTCAATATGCCATATATTTTTGCAGCACACAAAGCACTACCCAAACTTGCAAGCCACCTACTTGATATGTGCATGACATGTAGCATGGTATCCTGTGTGCTCGGCATACTATACAGAAAAAAATCACATGATACAGGACAGGCATAAAAAGTACAGTTGTGTACCTACCATAAATGTAGATGTTCGAGTGTATTCACTGTTGCAGTCATTACTTTTGGGTTATCCTGCTGGCAGGCTACCCTCAGTCGGCCAGAATTCCAAAGTCTAGGTCCGGCATCGGTTGCTGTCGCCTCTTCCCTGACGTCAGTGCGCCAGGGGTATAAAAGATGCAGCAGACACCATTTTCTTCAGTTTTTCTTGCCCCAGATGTCAGGTGCCCCCAAATTGGTAGGCTGAAAAATATGCCAATAAAAATGCATGCACAAAAAACATTTCCTTCATCTACAAGCAAATACACCAAACAGGTTGTATAGGATAGAGAAGTGCAGATAAGTCCCAGCAAAGAAAAAAGGGGGATGGTGGGTGGGTATCCTGGACTGCAGCAGTGAATACACTCGAACATCTACATTTATGGCAGGTACACAACTGTACTATGTTCATAGTGTTGCACTGTTGCAGTCATTACTCTTGGGTTGAATCCCAAAGCTGAGAATGGGTGGCTGGGCTAAATAGGATTATGAGAGGCTATGAGGCCCTGCAGAACTGCAATGGCAAAGCCTGCTCTGGACTTAGAGTAAAGAGGTAAGTGGTAGTGCTTTGTGAAGGTGTGCACTGAACTCCAAGTTGCAGCCTCTAAGATATCTTTGGTTGGTACTCCTCTGAGGAAGGCTGCTGAAGTGGCTGCTGCTCTGGTGGAATGAGGCCTAATGCCCCTTAGGCACTGATTTGCCATGTTGAAAATAGCAAAAATGGATGTAATGACCTATCCATTTAGAAATAGTCTGTTTTGAGATCGCCTTTCCTTGTGATCTTGCAGCATATGACACTAAAAGTCGCTCAGTCTTTCTGAAAGCTATAGTTCTGTCCAAGTAGAAGCATAATTGCCTGTGTATGTCCAAAGAATGCAGAATTTTCTCACCCTTGTTCTGCGGATTTGGATAAAAGGTAGACAAGTGAATGGTTTGGTTGAGGGCTACACTGGACACCACCTTAGGCATACATGTAGGGTTTGTCCTCAGAGAAACCCTGTCTGGATGAAAAATGATGAAAGGTTCCACAGCCATGAGTGCTTGTAACTCCGAGACTCGCCTTGCAGAGATTATTGCTAGCAGCAGAGCTGTTTTCCAGGATAAGAATTTTATATCTGCTGTTGATGCTGGCTCAAAAGGAGGCAGTGTGAGTTTTTCCAAAACATAATTGAGGTCCCAGGCCGGAATTGGTGCTCTCCTTGGAGGTCTAATGTTTTTAGCCCCTCTGAGGTACTGCCTTATTAAAGGATGAGAAAAGATAGGTGGTTCCGTATTGTAATGGCCTGAAATGGCAGAGGCATGAATCTTAATTGATGAGAAAGAAAGGCCTTTGTTCAGCATCAGTTAGGTATTGTAAAATCTGATGGATATTTGGTACACACGTGTCAATGCCTTGTTCCTGGTTCCAAGCACAGAATCTCTTCCATTTTTCTGCATAAGATTTTCTGGTACTGGGCCTCCTGGCCTCCAAGATAACATCCATAACAGCTTTTGAAAGAGGAGTGTTCTGAATGGCTACATTATCCACCATGCTGCCAGATTTAAGGTCCTGAGTTGGATGTGCAGGATCTGATTGTTTTGTTGGGTTAGCAAGTGAGAAGTCTGAGGCAATATCCATGCTGGACCTTGAGACAAGCTCTTTAGGATTGGGTATCAGTGCTGGCGTGGCCAGTCTGGTGCAATCAGTATCATTTTTGGCTTCTCGTCTGACCTTTAGGAGTACCCTGGGAAGGAGAGACAGTGGGGGAAAAGCATATACTGTTAGATTTTTCCAGCTGAAGGATAGGGCATCCACTTTCCATGCTTGCGTGTGATAAATCCTTGTGCAAAATCTCTGCAATTGGCAGTTGTGAGGAGAGGCAAATAGATCTATGTCTGGGCATCCCCATTTCCTTATTATCATGCTGAAGACTTGTGGATCCAGTTTCCCTGCTTGTTTATGCACCAAATGACCGTAGTGTTGTCTGTCTTTATCAGTAACTGTCCTGGATGAAGCAGGTCCTTGAAAGCTGTCAGGGCATTTTGAACAGCTAGCATCTCTTTTTGATTGATGTGAAGATGCATCTGGTTTGCAGGCCATGTGCCCTGAATACATTTTCCTGCCATATGGGCCCCCCAGGCATAATCTGATGCATCCGTTGTCAGTATCTGTCAGGCTGTGGGTAAACTGAATGGCAGACCCTTGTTGTGGTGACAGGCTTCTGCCCACCATCGAAACTCCTGTTGTATGCAGGGAATGAGTGCAATCACTGTCTCTAGGCTGTGGCAATGCTGAGTCCAAACACTTTTTAGATACCCTTGTAGTTTCCTCATATGCAGTCTGGCATATGGAATTAGTAGAATGCAGGATGCCATGAAACCCAAGGCCTGCAGGATTTTCCTTGCAGATAGGTGGGTTTTTGTTGCCAATTTCTTGAAGTAAGTAGTCAGTTGCTTTTGTTTGTCTGGCATGAGATAAGCCATCTGGGCAGTTGTAATTAAGCTTGCACCCAGGAATATTATCTCTTGAGAGGGCACTAGTTTTGATTTCTTTTCATTTACTGTGTACCCTAGGCCAATCCGTAATCTTTCTACAAACGCCAGATGCTTTAGAAGAATGTCTTTGTTCCCTGCTTGAATTAGGCAGTCGTCCAAGTAGGGATATATTTGAATTCCTTTTTGTCTGCAAAACGCAATTACTGGTGCCAGGCATTTTGTGAAGACCCTGGGTGCAGTAGATAAGCCAAAGCGCAGTGCAGAGAATTGGTAATGCATTGAGCCAGCTATGAATCTGAGGTATCTTCTGCAAGATTGTCTGATTGGGACATGCAGGTATGCCTCTTTTAGGTCCAAAGTTACGAGCCAAGCCTTCTTGCCCAGCTTGGGCAGTAGCTACTGTAGAGTCAACATCTTGAATTTTGGAACTCCCAGAAATGTATTTAGTATGGACAGGTCCAGTATTGGTCTCCAGGTTTTGCCCTTTCTGGGTACTAGGAAAAGTCTGGAGTAAAATCCTTGCCCCTGTTCTTGTTGTGGCACTTGCTGAATGGCCCCCTCATGTCCATGAGGGCTGCAATTTGTTTTTGTGCCTCTGCCCATTGATTGTGTGGCAGGTCTGGCATACCTTTTGCCCTTGGTAGTGTGTGAAAATGGAACCTGTAGCCTTGGGACACTATGTTCAGGACCCATTTGTCTTGGGTAACCATTTGCAATTTGATGAAAAAAGTGCTAATTTTCCCCCTACGGATGCTGCCAAAAGAAAAGTGCTTGGATCTGGTAGAGGAAAGTCATTGGGATTGTTTCCTGTAAGGTTGTGATTTGTCTTCTCCACTTTTGGAGGTAGGAGCACCCCATTTGTTTAGGCCTGTATGAGCCTTGGGGCGGAGATCTGCCTCTGGGACGCCTGTATCTGCCTCTTTGTGGTCTGTTTGACACTGGAAAGGACCAATTTTTAGAAGGCCAGTTCCTGCTAAACCTGGGTGGCTGTACCTGTAAGAAATCCTCGACTGTCTGCATGGATTTTGCTTTATCCTCCATTTTTTTCAACACCTCTTCTGCTTTAGTACCAAACAAAGTGTCATGCTGTAATGGTGCATCTAATAATTTTGCTTTAACATGATCAGGCAGATTCTGTTCCTTTAACCAAGCATGCCTTCTAATCACAGAACCTGTAACAGTGGCCCTGCAAGAGGCCTCCAGTGAATCATAACCACATTGCAAAGTATGCTTTCCCACTTGTTCAGTTGCATGCAATAAATCCTGCAATTCCTTGTTCTCTGAACATTCAGTATTTGTCAACAATTTCTGTTTAAGCAATGACATTAAATATTGCTGATATTTAAGCATATGAAACTGATAATTTAAAGCCCTTACAGCCAGGGTTAGCAGAAGTGTAGACTTTTTCCCCCCATCTGTCTCGAGTCCTGGAATTCCTATCAGAGGGGACAGGGTTTTTTGCAGTGAAAGCTTTAACCCCTTTGGGACCCTGAGATATAGTTTCTGGGTCAGCAGCAGGGTTTTTATATAGGAATTTATGAGAATCCGGGACCCTGTAGTATCTGTCTGGCTTAGCAGGTGCAGGGGGTAAAGAGTCAGGGGACAAGCCGGACTCTGAAAATACATCATCTACAATGTCTAGAACAGGTGGAATAGCAAGGGGTATGTGCTGAGGAAGTAGCAGAAAGGTCTCTGAGCCTTTTCTTAGATTCAGAATAATCTTGGCTCTCCCAGTGGAAATGCTCCCTCATTGTATGCAGGGTTTCCCCAAAAGAATAATCCTCAGGAGGAGAGGCTGAAGGAATGGATTCTTCAGCATCAGAATCCTCATAAGGAAGCATGGAGTAATCCTGTTCAGAAGAGGAATCAGAGGAAATAGAAACCTGATCAGAAGAATCATACTCTGTCTCTTGCCTAGGCCTCTTATCAGGAGGGGAATAGGAGCCCCTGATCAAAGTAATTAGATCTTCGGCTGTTTTGAGCATCTGTTTTTTAGGCATGGAAGTCTGAGTAGGAGAATGCTGTACTTGTTTCTTTGTCTTTAGAGCTGCTTTAGTCTTTGAAGTTGAAGATGGCTTAATATATAGTTGTGTAGGTCTGAAGACACATTCAGAAGCCGATGCCTGCTCAGCGACTCCAGACCCATCTGAGGGAATGATTTCAGAGTGTCCAATACCTTGAGTATCCAGAGGCCCAGTCGGCTCCATGTGAGAGTCGGAAGCGGCCTGTGGCTCTGAGGTAGCGGGCGCCAGGGGCTGCGAAAGCGCCTCACTGAGAACCGGCAACTGGCCTAGCAGAGGCCTCGTCGTCGGTTTTGGACCTCGGATGCCTATCCTTGTCCTTGTGTTTTTTGTAAACTCCGGTTGTCGGCTGGTCCGACGGCATTATATAATTAAATCTTCGGCCAAAGTAATGGAATGCAAAATCGAACAGACGCTTGATAGTGCGTTGGTTAAATCTAGCACAAAACCGACAGCTATCAACGTTGTGATCAGGGCCTAGGCAAGGAATACAGTAAGAGTGAAAATCCTTATGAGGTATTTGCTTCCCACAAGAAATACAACTGTTAACTTTTTCTGACATCGGTCTGGAGCAAGAAAAAAGTTTCCCCAATGAGATACTTAGCTTTAATGAAAACTTCAGTTCTGAAATTCGGATTTGAAAATCTCAGGAGTCGGCCGACCGGCACTTGCGAACTGCTTTTGCTTTGGGCACCACGCAGCAAGAAAAACTGAAGAAAATGGTGTCGGCTGCATCTTTTATACCCCTGGCGCACTGACGTCAGGGAAGAGGCGACAGCAACCGACGCCGGACCTAGACTTTGTAATTCTGGTTGACTGTGGGTAGCCTGCCAGCAGGATAACCCAAGAGTAATGACTGCAACAGTGAAACACTATGAACATCATGACACTAAGTGTGTTTCTTTACGATGGGGATTTTTTTTTAAATAAGTATAAAATCATGAAGTCTATGTAAAGTAATCATTAGCATTTTTTATGCACCAACATGCTAGCATCCCATCCTAATCTGTTCATTCCCTGTGAAGTGACAGGTACCTACTCATTCTTGGAGGACATCAGTGGCATTTTAGGTAGCTTTCAAAAGCTTAACCTACCTAGGGGGTAGAAGGACAAGGATCCAGGAAGCCTGCAGATTGGTCCTTGCAATGCCTGCTCTGGACCTTAAAAAGGAAACTAGTGTGTAGTGCTTTGTGAAGGTATGAACAGATGACCAGGTTGCTGTCTCTAGAATGCTTCTAGAGTCCACTCCTTTCCAATACACCATGAAAGACGATAAGGTCATAGTCGAGTGAACCTTAACCTTACCTAGAAGAGACTTACCATGGTGACAGTAACAGAAAACAAGAACAGACGACAACCATCATGCAAGAGCTTGCTTAGAGACAGGTTTAACCTTCTTAGCTCCTGTAAAGGAGACAAACAGCTGTTCAGCATTCCTAAGGAGCATTTTTCTGCTATCAAGGTAGTACCTGAGCTGCCTGTGCACAACCATAGTATGTAAAGAACCTTTTCTCCTTTGCTTTTTGGATCAGGAAAGACCACTGAGAGACTGATGGTATGATTTAATGTAAATCAGAAATAACTTAAGGCATAAATGATGGATTAGTCCTTAACACAGCACTGTCCTTGTAGAAAAATCAGAGTTGGTTCACCATGACAGTCTGCAGTTCAGAGACTCACCTTGCAAATATCAAAGCAATGAGTAAAACAATCTTCCAAGTAATGAGTCACAAATAATCCTGAGAGAGAGAGAGAGGTTCAAATGGAAGCATGGTCAATTTTTTCAGGAACAAATCTGATATCCCCACGTGCAGGAATGTGCATTTGATGGCCTCATGTGCAATACTCCTTTCATAAACTTGTTGACCACAAAAAGAAATGAGAGAGGGAGATCCATGGCAATGAAGTACTGACGGCTGCAAGAAAGTTGCGACTGGCATTATGGTTAAGATTTTTACCTCACGGACATAGGCTACGGGTTTGATTTCACCTTTGAGGAAAGTTGGCTAGGCTTAAAAAGGCTCAAAGGACAGATAGCATAGTACTTGCACATGAACCTATAACTGTGAAAGTGGTATTGCATGTTTTTCAGTAAATACGCAGCAAACTTGTAAAAAAAAAAAAAAAATGAACCTGTACAAGAATATATACAACAGCATCAGAAAGTACAGTTGTGTACCTACCATAAATGTAGATGTTCGAGTGTGTTCACTGTTGCAGTCATTACTCTTGGGTTATCCTGCTGGCAGGCTACCCGCAGCCGGCCTGAATTCCAAAGTCTAGGTCCGGCATCAGTTGCTGTCACCTCCTCCCTGACGTCAGTGCGCCAGGGGTATAAAAGATGCAGCTGACACCATTTTCTTCAGTTTTTCTTGCCCCAGATGTCAGGTGCCCCCAAATAGGAAGGCTGAAAAGTATGCCAATAAAGCATTCATGCACAAAAATAAACATTACCTTCATCTACAAGCAAATACACCACATAGGTTGTATAGAATAGAGAAGTACAGATAAGTCCCAGCAATGAAAAGGGGGCTGGTGGGTGGGTAACCTGGACTGCAAAGTGAATACACTCGAATATCTACATTTATGGTAGGTACACAACTGTACTATGTTCATAGTGTTTCACTGTTGCAGTCATTACTCTTGGGTTAAATCCCAAAGCTGAGGATGGGTGGCTGGACTAAATAGGATTAGGAGAGGCTATGAGGCCCTGCAGAAAGTACAGTTGTGTACCTACCATAAATGTAGATGTTCGAGTGTATTCACTGTTGCAGTCATTACTCTTGGGTTATCCTGCAGGCAGGCTACCCGCAGTCAGCCAGAATTCCAAAGTCTAGGTCCGGCGTCGGTTGCTGTCACCACTTCCCTGACGTCAGTGCGCCAGGGGAATAAAAGATGCAGCCGACGCCATTTTCTTCAGTTTTTCTTGCCCCAGATGTCAGGTGCCCCAAATAGGTAGGCTGAAAAATATACCAATAAGAAATGCAAGCATAAAAATAACATTTCCTTTATCTACAAGCAAATGCACTAAAAAGTTTGCATAGGATAAAGAAGTGTAGAGAAGTCCCAGCAAAGAGAAGGGGGATGGTGGGTGGGTAACCTGGACTGCAACAGTGAATACACTTGAACATCTACATTTATGGTAGGTACACAACTGTACTATGTTCATTGTGTTTCACTGTTGCAGTCATTACTCTTGGGTAGAATCCCAAAGCTGAGGATGGGTGGCTGGGCTAAATAGGATTAGGAGAGGCTATGAGGCCCTGCAGAACTGCAGTGGCGAAGCCTGCTCTGGACTTAGAGTAGAGAGGTAAGTGATACTGCTTTGTAAAAGTGTGCACTGAACTCCAAGTTGCAGCCTCTAAGATTTCTTTGGTTGGTACTCCTCTGGGGAAGGCTGCTGAATTGGCTGCTGTGCTGGTGGAATGAGGCCTAATGCCCTTAGGCACTGGTTTGCCATATTGAAAATAGCAGAAACGGATGCAATGGCCTATCCATTTAGAAATAGTCTGTTTTGAGATGGCCTTTCCTTGTGATCCTGCAGCATATGACTCAAAGTTGCTCAGTCTTTCTGAAAGTTTTAGTTCTGTCCAAGTAGAAGCGTATCTGCCTGTGTATGTCCAAAGAATGCAGAATTTTCTCACCCTTGTTCTGTGGATTTGGGTAAAAGGTAGGCAAGTGAATGGTTTGGTTGAGGGCCACACTGGACACCACCTTAGGCATAAATGTAGGGCTTGTCCTCAGAGAAACCCTGTCTGGATGAAAAATGATGAAAGGTTCCACAGCCATGAGTGCTTGTAACTCAGAGACTCGCCTTGCAGAGGTTATGGCTAGCAGCAGAGCTGTTTCCAGGATAAGAATTTTATATCTGCTGTTGATGCTGGCTCGAAAGGAGGCAGTGTGAGTTTTTCCAAAACATAATTGAGGTCCCAGGCTGGAATTTGTGCTCTCCTTGGAGGCCTAATGTTTTTGGCCCCTCTGAGGTACTGCCTTATTAAAGGATGAGAAAAGATATGTGGTTCCGTATTGTAATGTGCAGAAATGGCAGAGGCATGGATCTTAATTGATGAGAAAGAAAGGCCTTTGTTCAGCATCTCAGTTAGGTATTGTAAAATCTGAGGAATATTTGGTACAGACGTGTCAATGCCTTGTTCCTGGTTCCAAGCACAGAATCTCTTCCATTTTTCTGCATAAGATTTTCTGGTACTGGGCCTCCTGGCCTCCAAGATAACATCCATAACAGCTCTTGAAAGAGGAGTGTTCTGAATGGCTACATTATCCGCCATGCTGCCAGATTTAAGGTCCTGAGTTGGCTGTGCAGGATCCGATTGTTTTGTTGGGTCAGCAAGTGAGAAGTTTGAGGCAATATCCATGCTGGACCTTGAGACAAGCTCTTTAGGATTGGGTACCAGTGCTGGTGTGGCCAGTCTGGTGCAATCAGAATAATTTTTGGCTTCTCTTGTCTGACCTTTAGGAGTACTCTGGGAAGGCGAGGCAGTGGGGGAAAAGCATATAGTGTTAGATTGTTCCAGCTGAATGATAGGGGATCCACTTTCCATGCTTGCTTGTGGTAAATCCTTGTGCAGAATCTCTGCAATTGACAGTTGTGAGGGGAGGCAAAAAGATCCATGTCTGGGCATCCCCATTTCCTTATTATCATCCTGAAGACTTGTGGATCCAGCTTCCATTCGTGGGGATCCATGAGGTTTCTGCTTAGTTCGTCTGCCAGAGTATTTGTTTTTCCTGGCAGGAAATGTGCTTGCAGGTGAACTTGAAAGGCCAATGCTGTGTCCCATAAGGTCATTGCTTGTCTGCAGAGGGGGTAGGAATGTGCACCTCCCTGCTTATGTACCACATGACCGTAGTGTTGTCTGTCTATCAGTAACTGTCCTGGATGAGGCCAGTCCTCGAAAGCTGTCAGGGCATTTTGAACAGCTAGCATCTCTTTTTGATTGATGTGAAGATGCCTCTGGTTTGCAGGCCATGTGCCCTGAATACATTTTCCTGCCATATGGGCCCCCCAGGCATAATCTGATGCATCTGTTGTCAGTGCCTGTCTGGCTGTGGGTAAACTGAATGGCAGACCCTTGTTGTGGTGACAGGCTTCTGCCCACCATAGAAACTCCTGTTGTAGGCAGGGAATGAGTGCAATTACAGTCAGGCTGTGGCAATACTGAGTCCAAGCACTTTTCAGATACCATTGTAGTTTCCTCATATGCAGTCTGGCATATGGAATTAGTAGAATGCAAGATGCCATGAAACCCAAGGCCTGCAGGATTTTCCTTGCAGATAGGTGGGTTTTGGTTGCCAATTTCTTGAAGTAAGTAGTCAGTTGTTTTTGCTTGTCTGGCATGAGAGACGTCATCTGGGCAGTTGTATTTAAGCTTGCACCCAGGAATATTATTCTCTTGAGAGGGCACTAGTTTTGATTTATTTTTGTTTACTGTGTACCCTAGGCCAATTAGTAATCTTTTTACAAATGCCAGATGCTTTAGAAGAGTGTCTTTGTTCTCTGCTTGAATTAGGCAGTCGTCCAAGTAGGGATATATTTGAATTCCTTTTTGTCTACAAAACGCAATTACTGGTGCCAGGCATTTTGTAAAGACTCTGGGCACAGTACATAAGCCAAAGGGCAGTGCAGAGAATTGATAATGCATTGAGCCAGCTATGAATCTGAGGTATCTTCTGCAAGATTGTCTGATTGGGACATGCAGGTATGCCTCTTTTAGGTCCAAAGTTACGAGCCAAGCCCTCTTGCACAGCATGGGCAGTAGCTGCTGAAGAGTCAACATCTTGAATTTTGGAACTTCCAGAAACATATTTAGTATAGACAGGACCAGAATTGGTCTCCAGGTTTTGTCCTTCCTGGGTACTAGGAAAAGTCTGGAGTAAAATCCTTGCCCCTGCTCTTGTTGTGGTACTTGCTGAATGGCCCTCATGTCCATGAGGGCTGTAATTTGTTTTTGTGCCTCTGCCCATTGATTGTGTGGCAGGTGTGGCATGCCCTTTGACCTTGGTAGAGTGTGAAAATGGAATACCCTGTAGCCTTGGAACACTATGTTCAAGACCCATTTGTCTTGGGTAACAATTTGCCAATTTGATGAAAAAAGTGCTAGTTTTCCCCCTAAGGGGGCTGTCAAAAGAAAACTGTTTGGAACTGGTAGAGGAAAGTCATTGGGACTGTTTCCTGTAAGGCTGTGATTTGTCTTCTCTGGTTTTGGAGGTAGGAGCACACCATTGTTTAGGCCTGTATGAGCCTTGGGGCTGAGATCTGCCTCTGGGACGCCTGTATCTGCCTCTTTGTGGTCTGTCAGACTTGAAAGAACCAATTTTTAGAAGGTCAGTTCCTGCTAAACCTGGGTGGCTGTACCTGTAAGAAATCCTTGACTGTCTGCATGGATTTTGCTTCATCCTCCATTTTTTTCAACACCTCTTCTGCTTTAGTACCAAAGCATCATGCTGTAATGGTGCATCTAATAATTTTGCTTTAACATGATCAGGCAAATTTTGTTCCTTTAACCAAGCATGCCTTCTAATAACAGAACCTGTAACAGTGGCCCTGCAAGAGGCCTCCAGTGAATCATAACCACATTGCAAAGTATGCTTTCCCACTTGTTCAGTTGCATGCAATAAATCCTGCAATTCCTTGTTCTCTGAACATTCAGTATTTGTCAACATTTTCTGTTTAAATAGTGACATTAAATATTGCTGATATTTAAGCATACGAAATTGACAATTTAAAGCCCTTACAGCCAGGATAGCAAAAGTGTAAACTTTTTTCCCCATCTGTCTAGGGCCCTAGAATCCCTATTAGAGGAGACAGGGTTTTTTGCAGTGGAAGCTTTAACCCCCTTAGGACCCTGAGATACAGTTTCTGGGTCAGCAGCGGGGTTTTTATATAGGAATTTATGAGAATCCGGGACCCTGTAGTATCTGTCTGGCTAAGCAGGTGCAGGGGGTAAAGAGTCAGGGGACAGTCCGGACTCTGAAAATACATCTACAATACCTAGAACAGGTGGAATAGCAAGGGGTCTGTGCTGTGGAAGTAACAGAAAGTCTCTGAGCCTTTTCTTGGATTCAGAATAATCCTGGCTCTCCCAATGGAAATGCTCCCTCATGGTATGCAGGGTTTCCCCAAAAGAATAATCATTAGGAGGAGAGGCTGAAGGAATGGATTCTTCAGCATCAGAGTCCTCATAGGGAGGCATAGAATAATCCTGTTCAGAAGAGGAATCAGAGGAAATAGAAACCTGATCAGAAGAATCATATTCAGTCTCTTGCCCAGGCCTCTTATCAGGAGGAGGATGGGAACCCCTGATCGAAGTAATTAGGTCTTCGGCCATTTTAAGCATCTGTTTTCTAGGCATGGCAGTCAGAGTTGGAGAATGCTGTACTTGTTTCTTTGTCTTTAGAACTGCTTTAGTCTTTGTCTTTGAACTTGATGGTTTAACATTTAACTGTGTAGGTCTGAAAACATCCTCAGAAGCCGATGCCTGCTCAGTGGCTCCAGACCCACCTGAGGGAATGATTTCCGAGTGTCCAATACCTTGAATATCCAGAGGCCCAGTCGGCTCCACGAGGGAGTCAGATGCGGCCTGTGGCTTTGAGGTAGCGGGCGCCAGGGGCTGCAAAGTCGCCTCACTGAGAACCGGCGACTGGCCTAACGGAGGCCTCGTCATCAGTTTTGGACCTCGGATGCCTATCCTTTTCCTTGCGTTTTTTGTAAACTCCGGTCATCGGCTGTTCTGACGGCATTATATAATTAAACTTTCGGCCAAAGTAATGAAATGCAAAATCGAACTGACGTTTAATAGTGCGTTGGTTAAATCTAGCACAAAACCGACAACTAGCAACGTTGTGATCAGGGCCTAGGCAAGGAATACAGTAAGAGTGAAAATCCTTATGAGGTATTTGCTTCCCACAAGAAATACAATTGTTAACTTTCTGACATCGGTCTGGAACAAGAAAAAAGTTTCCCCAACGGGGTACTTAGCTTTAATGAAGACTTCTGTTCTGAAATTCGGATTTGAAAATCTCAGGAGTCGGCCGACCGGCACTTGCGAACTGCTTTTGCTTCGGGCACCGCGTGGCAAGAAAGACTGAAGAAAATGGCGTCGGCTGCATCTTTTATACCCCTGGTGCACTGACGTCAGGGAGTAGGCGACAGCAACCGACACCGGACCTAGACTTTGGAATTCAGGCTAACTGCGGGTAGCCTGCCAGCAGGATAACCCAAGAGTAATGACTGCAACAGTGAAACACGAACAGATGAACTAATTTCAGACAGTTTGACATAAGCTGTCTTTTTAAGAATTGCCATAAATGGAATTAATTTTTTCTTCTCTGGCAACGAGCAACGCTACATTTGAAGGTTACTTTTAAATTCTACAAGTAACAGGAAACCCATTCCTCTGGACTCTGTTAAAAATAGGAATTTCCCTGGCCAGGCTGTACTAACCAGATGTTTGCCATTGTTGCCTTGTGGTACAATACCCCTCCTAGACACTAAATACATTTAGAGATCTTTCCCAAACTCAAAAGGTACCTACAACTTTTTGCCTTGTTTTTCAAGAGTGGAACGCAGCTCTGGAACAAAAGCTCAAGCATGAAATTTATCTGCTAGTGAGACTGACAAATGCAGTATGGACTTGCAATTTAGATACAACATTCGGTAAAATTTTTAGCTACTGGCAGTAATAGGTCCAGAAAAGCTACAAGACACAATTCTTCTGTATACTTTTTGTCTGTTCAAAACCATTTATTCTGTATTTCAATGTGCAAACATGCTAATATATTTATACTTTAAAAGTGCACTGCTTAATGGTACTTATTTTACATAAAGACTTTTACTATTCCATTTTGAATAATCTCACTGGTGATTTACTACTTTGTGGGCACATGTAGTGAACTGGTGCATTATTAAGTGTTCACTTCCATCTTTCAAAAAAATGAATGCTCAAGCAATCTACTGCTATCAGGCAATTATATCATGACTAGAATATATTAAATGTGACTACTGATTGCATGCCTGTGTGCTAAACTGGTCTAGTCAGTCAGTATTAATATTAAAAAAAAGACAGGGAAAGGTTCATTTGCACTGGCAAGGTATCATTCAACTTTCCTGGGAACAGTGTGTTTGTAAGGGGAGGAGCACACACACAAAATTATCACAGCCAAGCTTCAGTTACTACTCGGCAAGCCTTCACTGGAAGACAATGAACTCAGACTGAGTTGACTAAAATCCAGGAATGCTAGTAACTGTAACCACATCCTACAGATGGTCAGTGTAAAGCTTATTTGAATGTGGGGGGTGCAGGCTATTATTCATGGCAGCAGTGTATTTTACCATATGTTCTTAAAGCCTTCCTCCCACTGCATATTACCTGGATTTACTGGTACAGACTGCAGCCATCCATCACCAATTTATATGTGATAGACATAGGTGGAATACAAATGCCTTTTCATGATTAAGCCAACAGCTTATCATGAAAAAATTGCCTAACAGCAGCTTCCACAACAGAGGGTGCAAGTGGTTGCACAAACTCTTAGGCAACCAGCTTTGAGGGAAGACTGCTATCTTCTTCTCTTAACAGAGACCAGAGGGCAGCTACTACCCAGACAAATGACATGCACATTTAGATCCTCATAAATGTGACCCATCTTGAAATAACCCTCCAGACTTGCCTGCAAATGTTTCTAAGGTTTTCACCCAATGAAGATTATGAGAAAATTCTGTAAAAAGTAGGACAAAATTTATTTAACAAAGCCAAGTTACAAGATTTAGAAACAGTAAGTGTGTTTCCTAAAGGAGACCACAAATGAAAGTAAAGAGAAAATGGCATTCAGATGACCATTTTTACTGCCTTTCATCACGATCAAACATTTTTATCAAACTCAGAATGCTATTAATATTGATACAAAATGCTTCCTGCAAATTTTACAACTCCTGGAACTTCCATACTTCATGACCTATACTGCATCTTACTGCTATCCCTAAGCACATGAGTTTGCAGTTTGACAGTTAAAGAAAAGCATTTATAAGAACAAAAAACTTTTAAATGCATAGAAGAGTATAGCTTTTGGATACATCAATTACTTGTATAAAATTAACTTCATTTTAATTCATACAACTTGACTGACTTTGATCTGTGCAGCATTTTGAAACTCATGTCTCAGACTGTTTTTAAGATCTGGTAACAAACATGTACTGAAATACATACAATTATCACTGCATAGGCTCCTTGCACATTTACACACAGTGTAAAAAATACCCGTTAGTGAAGACCACTTTAAGAAGCAACAGATACAGTGGTTTAACATCTGAACTGTAAATTTACTGTGAAGGTAAAGTAAAACACTCATGAGTAGTATTAAATCCTTCCAGGTAGGAGACAAATGTCATCTAATAAGATAAAGGCACAGAAGGTAAAGTCACGAAGTACCCAAGTACCAACCGATTCCTGGAGTCATGGTTAAACAAAATGTGTAAACCAGTGACCAAATAAATATGGTACAAATGTCTACAATGGAAATTTCTAAAGTACTTGAACCAACCATGCCTCTTCTGGAATGGACTCTGACAGAAGCACTTGCCAAAAAAATGGTAAGCTGCCTGAAAGAAAAGATAAAGCAGTTGGCAATTTACCAGGAAAGGGATTTATGAAAACCACCAACCCTTTTCTATCTGAAGCAAAGTGGCAAGTGATTATTTTCCAGAACTCAAGAACTTGCTCCATGTAAAACCTGAGCATATCCATGGTGAGAAGGATCCCCCCCCTCAAAATTTCTGCCCCCAGAAACAAAACAGGGTAATAAACGGACAAATGGGTGCAACAGATAGCGTTTTCACCTCACAGCAAGAGGTTCCCTGGTTCAATTCTGAGCTATGGTGCATTCTGTGGAGTGTGTATGTTCTCCCAGTGTTCACATGGGTTTACTTTGGGTGCTCCAGTTTTCTTCCACATTCCAAAGACATGCAGTAGGTGGACTGGATGCTCTAAATTTGTTACAGGTGTTTTGTGTGTGTGTGTGTGTGTGTGTGTGTGTGTGTGTGTGTGTGTGTGTTATGTGTGGTTTGGAAAAACTATGGCATAACTAGAAACACTATGGTGTAAACCTTGGCTCTAGATGACTGCCATTGTTCGAGTGACACCCTGACCCTGTGTGCAAAAATGGGAAAAATGGGTGATGGATGGATAGATAGAATGGGCTGTTTAAGTACACTTCTAACACCACTTCTGTGAGAAAACTATAGTTGCTCTTAATGGGTACCTGATTCTTGACAGAAAAAAGGCAGATCCAGGTAAGCTCTCTGCAGATATTTGCAAGTATGGAAGACAAACACTACTTATCTTGCTTGGCCTACACTACTAGAAACTAATGTTTTTATACAATGACATTATTTAGAAAAAGAAATACTTTCTTTTCTTAAACAATGGCACTGTATAATAGCAATAACCCATGAGTGGATGCGAGTTTCACAGAATTTAACCCAAAGTTGGCTTTATTGAATCATTTGGGCTTTGCCATAATGATCAAACCACACCAACTGTTGGTATATCCTGTGAAACACACACCCAAGTAATGGGTTATTGTTAAATTTTAAGATCAAACTTTGCAGTTACCTATACATAATCACTGCTGTTGTGATTTGTGTGCATGTTGGCAGTGATTCCCGGCGTATGGTATTTTCACTACTCTCCACTGTTGTACAAATGTGGAGTTAGAATATTTAAGTAATGAGGGGTGTGGGAGTGCACAGGGGCTTGCCTCTTGTAAAAAATGCTCAAGAAAAGTTTACTCCGTGTGTCTGATTGCAGCATGCTTCAGTTAAATTTTCAGTGAAACTGACTTCCAACCATTTTCACAGGGTGAGCTTTCTCTAGATGAAATCATTCAACCAACTGACCCATAATTCTGTGTATGTGTACACACACACACGTACACAAATATTACACACACACACACACACACACACATATATATATATGCATATATATACACACACATAAAGCCAACTAGGTAACTAGGTGGGGGGCTGTGCCCCCCACAGCCCCCTAACTATATATACTAACACCAGGATTGCACTACAGTGTGGAAAAGGACATACACCTTTGACATGCCTTAAGAGTACTACTTGTCTGAAATGAGTTTTAGGTGAAATGAACTTTAGGTGATTTGGTCTCAGTGAAATGGTCTTTCAGTGAAATTATATGAATCCATATATATATATATATATATATATATATATATATATATATATATATTGATATGAATCCATATATATATTGATATGAATCCATATCTATATATATATATATATATATACATACACACATCTGTATTTGCATACTAATATCACAATGTAATATAAACGTCTTATTTTTATGCTTATAACTCAGATTTTATCTATATACTATGTATACCATTAAAAAATTACCATACTATGCATGTCATCATATCCCATCCAATGAGAAATATTACTCGATAGCCTACCGCAAACCCAGTTAAGGAAAAAAAAGACACTGTATGAGCAAATAATAAGCATCAACTCCCAAAACAGCCATCCCACTAAATACAACCCCTTGTAACCAAAAATCTGATGTTGCTTTAAACAAAACACAGTAAGCATAATAAAATGTAAGAAAAGAGAAAATCCAATCAGAAAGACAATTAGCTTAATAGATACACTCAAAAAATATCTAAAATGAAAACCAAACAGAAATAAAAATATAACTCATCACACTATTAAAATAAAACCACAATTATGAACATAACCCTCACATCACAAACTTGATACCAAAAAAGTTTAAGTGACTCAGAACTAGAGTTAAAAAAAAAAAACACTAGAGAGAACCTGTTAAAACCTGTGAAAAAGAATTTCTTAAGGCGGTGGCAACAGAGTATGAGCTATTTAACCAAGCTTTCTCTTGCACACAATTTGAGACTTGAAGCTCAATGAACCTTAAATAAGGGCTAAAGCAAGAGCCATGAATAGTCTGAGATCTAACTGCCAGTATGCTAAACAATCTATACTTAACTAATACAGATTTAAGTTTGATTTTATTAGTAGTGGCATTCATATTTCATTTATTTTAATTTTTTTGTTATAAAACATCAGGTCACTGAAAAAAAATGCAGAAGCCTATGCAAGTACAATAAAAGAAGGTTCACCCAACTACTGAATCTACAACCAAAGTAAAACAAGAAACTTCCAACAAAAGATGAGTTATGAAACCAAGGGAAAACAAGGAAAAGAGTTGAAGAAGCTTTCTTGTCACAAAAATCCTTTATTCCACTGATTAAAAAATCTACTGTAGGTGAAAGATTAGATCAAGTTGAAAACTGTTTCAAATCCAAAAGACTGCATTATGCATGCCTTCTGACTTTTCAATAAAATAAACTAAGAGCCTTAAAATGCTTTGGAATCAAGAAGGAGAAAACACTGCTGCAGTCTCTGTTGGAGTGCCTTTCCAAAACATTTGCACATAAAACATTGATGGAAACAATCACATTTTTTGATACTTTAGATAGTATTACACAAAAAGTGAGACAAAAAAAATCACAAAGGTGTAGCCACACGTACCCTGATTAATCCCCTGACTATATTTCTTATGACTTCTCAGGCCACCAGCTGAACTTTTATGTATATATTACTTATGTTTTTAGTGGCTGCCTCTGGAGAATTATAAGCATTTACTTAAAATACTGAGTAGAGCTGGGCACAAGCATGATGCTAACAAAATGGAAGCATCTGGCTACACTTCAGGGAGAAGGGCTCATCGTGCACTTAAAAACTCAACTTTAAAAGAAACCCAAGTCTGGTCTATGTCAAACTGTTGAACTTTCAAGGTATGACTACAATTTCAATGACTATGAGAAATGCGACAGACTTGTGCAGAAATATCTTAAAAATATGTCGGGTCTTTCCTTAAGAAATAAAGCAAAGCAAATCAACACCTTTCATGATCTGTACAAGGGCTCAGACAGTTAAAAGTAAAGTTGTGCAAGTAAACTTACTGTAATAGCGGATTTTCATATAGATCACTGTTGCAGCAACCTAAGCTATATGGATCATATCCTGCCAAGAACAGGACAACCAGCCAGCTTCCAAAGCTTCCGCACACCTTCTGTGCACCCTAACCACTGAGCAGCTCAAGGAGAGTGGTATTAAATCAGTAGTTAGGGTGCCGAACCTTCAGTGCCTAAGAGTAAGGGAGACTAGAGCACTGTTGGCTATGTATTTGCTAGAAGATAGGGAAAGGGAAAAATACTCACACTTGCATAAAATATAAAAGAATGAGGATGTGGGGAGGGTGTTTGTACAGCAAAAGTAACCTATTTGAACATCTAATATTATGGTAAGTATACTTACACAACTGTACTATGTTCGTAATTAGATCATCTTTACAATAATTTAAGTTGCGTGGGTCAAATACTAGAAGCTTAGAAAGTAAGAGAAGTGGAAGAAGAATCAGAGTCCAGGAGCCCCTGGATAACAGTCCTATCAAAACCTACCCTGGGCCTAATGGAGGAGTCTAATTTTAATGCTTGGTAAAGGTGGGCACAGATGACAAAGTTGCTGCCTCTTGTACATTTCTAGAGTCTACACCTTTCAAAAAAGGCTAAGAATTAGCCAAAGCACTGGTAGAGTAAGGACCTGGTTTTGCCTGGAAGTGTCATATTGAGGTGAGAGTAACAAAAAACAATAGCAAGAGATAACCATTTAGAAACTGTTAGGACTCTGAGTGTTTCCTTTTCTTACCTTCATAGGAAAAGACACGGCCGATTAGACTTCCTTAAGTTTTTTTTTGTCAGTATAGTGGGCAAGTTGCCTGTGGACATCCAGAGTGTGTAGAATTCTTTCTCCAGCATTTTTTGGTTCTGGATAGAAAACAAGATGAATAGCCTGGCTGAAAAACTCTGAAACCACTGAGAATAAATCTATTATGCCTAAAGTTCACATCTTTATAAAAGATCAGATACGGCTGAATCACCATGAGTTTGTAACTTGTACACACTTCTTGCACAAATCAGAACAATGCATAGCACTGTTTTCCAAGATAAGAACTTGGCCTCATGAGCAGACTCAAAAGGAAACTGCAAGTTATTCCAGTACAAAATTCAAATCGCAAGGAGGAGCCATTTGTCTCCAAGGCAGACATGTATGTAAAACCTCTTTCAAAAACTGATTTGAGAACAGTATAAAGGTGGGATCCATTGGCAGACAAGTAATCAATGCACAGAGATAATCTTGACAGAAGAGCAAGAAAGGCCAGAGGAATAACTCACACAAAAACTGATGAACCAGTAACATTGGGGCCTTAAAAGTATCCCGGTTCTTTCTCTGGCATCAATAAGAAATCTCTTCCATTTAGCCAAATATGACTTTCTAGCAGCAGTTTTTTTAGTCTCCTCTAATATCTGTACATCCTTAGAAAACAGGTGCCTAAAAGACATTAAAATTCTACCATTCAGGCAGTGAGCTGCAGAATTTGAAAAAAAAAAATCTTGTGCAAGTCCATCCTGTGAGGAACTTTGCGATAACTGCCCTTGGCCAATTTGAAAGGAAAGAAGGACTGCTGCCTGGCCCAAAAGGGAGTTCATAGGTAGGTACTAGGCTATTGGCCCTAGGGCCTATATAAGACTAGCCAAACGATACCTTGGCTTTTGCCACCCAAGAAAATTATTTTCCTGTGCGCCTGTCAAGCAGAGCCACAGAAGTGATCCCGGGGTGAATTTCCTATCTCCCATCCAATCATCATGATCTTTCTTGAAGAGTGCTAATGAGGAGCTTTGTTTGTTCCAGAGTATGGGAAGTCTCTGAGATAGGAATCTATCACTCCAGCATGTTCTGTTTATTGTGGTGACAAGGTTTAGGTCCCTAGAGTGTGTAGCTCGGAGGGATTGGGATTTCTTTACGTGCAGCATGTCCAACAGCTCTGGGTTTGACACAGCTTTGTATGTTAGGCAGAGATCGCCTCTGAGTAGGCGATATGCGACAGAGTAAAGCTGGATTTTTTTGAGATGGTCTGCGTAAAGCATCTGTTTGAGGCCGGTAATCCTCTTTGTGAGATACTTCTGTGGCCTTTCCAGTTGCTGTAGATGTCTTTTGAGGTACATACCAAAAGGGGTGTCGTACTCTATAATGGGTGTAATGAGTGATGAGTAGAGGGGAACAATGACCTCTTTTTTCCTGGATGAGAAAACTTTTGTGATGAGGTGTGCCACATAGAAGGATTTCCTGACTACTGTGGCGATGTGATTATCAAAGGAGAGACTACTGTCCACCTGTGTCTCAAGGTCTCTTATCACACTTTCAGTGTTAAGTAGAATACCGGCCTATGTGGTAGTTCTTGGGTACAGAGTTTTTACCAAAAGGGATGACAATGCACTTTTTGGCATTGAGCTTGAGGCCATGGTTTTGACACCAGGCATCTGTCTCAGTGAGGCCCTTTTGTACGATGTCCGCATCGTTAGGAGATTTGATTATGGCTCCTAGTTTGCAGTCATCTGTGAACTTTGTTAGCCAAAGACCTTCTGTGTTAGCCTGTACTTCAGAGAAGTAGATACCAAACAAGAGAGGACCTAGGACTGAACCCTGGGGTACTCCACTTGTCACTGGTCTCAAGTTGGATTTAGAGCCTGCTACTTTCACAGTGTGGGTTCGGTCAGTGAGCCAGTTGGCAACCCATCTTGTGACATAGGGATTTATACCTAGTTTAGTGAGTTTGTCTATAATTTCAGAGTGGGGGATGGTGTCGAAAGCCTTGACGAGATCTAGATAGGTTGTATGTACCACCTTACCCTCATCTACAACTTTGGTGACCGCTTCAAAGAAGTCTATTAGGTTTACGAGACATGATCTGCCTTTTACAAACCCGAACTGGGTATGGTCCAGAGTTTGGAGATTACCAATATCATTATTTATAAGTTCCATGATAATACCAGAATAATCCTTAGAGAAAGTCCTTCTAAATTTTCTAAACTCTGGGTATCATAGGATAGGCAAACGGGTACATCCTCATCCAAGGTAATGAAAAGGCACCAGTCTTCCAGGCCTTTGTGCAATGAGCCCTGGAGTGGAACTTGTTTGTTTGCTGTGAACAGAGGCAAACAGATCTATTTAAGGTGCTTCCTCACAGTTGGATGAATAAAAGGGTGATCCATCAAAATCACGTTCATCAAGTGTTGTACAATCAATGGAAAGAGTGAAACAAGATTCACCGAACCGCAGAGGTACTTTTTTTTTGCAGGGGCAAACCCCCTACACCCCATGTGGGACACAAGTTATCCTCCTCCCGATCTTGTATATACCTACTCCAAGGCTGCTCAACAGTGGAGAACAAAAAAACTCCACTATCAGTGAAACTTGTTTTGCAATTTTTCCATTGACTGTAAAGCACTTGAGGAAAGTGCTGTTGATGGACTGACAAACCCAGTTTGATCAATTTTAGGAAGATCCTTGGGTGCAAATTCCATTCATGAGGGTCTGCAAATCCCAGCTTGAGATTTTTTTTTTTTTTACTCAAGCCAGAGAATTTGAAAAACTTGCAAAATAATCTGCAAAAATAAGGTTGTTTAAATATGGAAAAATGTACAATGGGCTATTACAGGAACCAGGCATTTTGTGAACACTGTTGTAGCTATCAATGACCCAAACGGTAAAGCAGAGAATAGAAAAAAAATGTAAGATGCCGGAAATAAGCACTGGAATATGGTACTAAGTATTTTTTAAATCTGGATTAACTAGAAAAACTGAGAGGTGTAGTTAAGAGTTATCAGAGACTTAGAGAGCATTTTAAATTTTGGGATTTTTGACAAGGTTTAGGAATGGAATACAGTTCAAGCTCCATCTCTGTTTGCTACCAGAAAGATTCTGGAACACAACCAGAATAGCAACCAACTCTGACAAGTCATTCTACTCAAGAAACAACTACCCACTATGAGCAATCCTCTAAACATTTCTTGAGTAAAATGAATCGACTAATAGAACAGGCCACAAACTCATCTTACTCTTCCTTTACTTTTCCAATCAACGAACATAGCTGAAGACTACATATATTTTCTTATTTCATCTACTAAATCACTAGACACTTACTCTCTAGCACATCCTCAAACAAATCCTGTGAAAAACACAGCCCCAACTGTATCCCCAAGTAGACTATGTTCTGTCTTTCATTTTTTTGAAATAGCAAAAGTAAAGTATTATTGTGCAAAATCTTACCATAACTTTTGATGTCCTTCTCTTCTACAAACTGTTGTATTTCTAACATAAGGGAGTCTGCCTCCATTGGACTCAAGTACTGGCCGTTTTACAAAAGACTGGTGCTACTGTGCAGGTACGTGCAACGTCCGGCATCTCTCTGTGAACGTTGGCCATAAATTGACGTGTGGTACAAAACAGATGTCAGCATGCACCTAACTCAGAACAAAATGCCACCAGGACAGGTGACTACAGAGAGGGTACTTGGGAGTCAGGGAAGGGAGGATGAGAAATTGTACAGCAGGATACAGAAAAGAAGGACATCTAAAGTTATGGTAAGATTTTACAGAACAATACCGTCTTTCTATTCATATGCTGCTGTATTCCTAACACAAGGGATAGTGCAAAAGCTCCTGTTAAAGAATTGGGAGGGAGAACAGAAGCATTTTCCACAAAGCCATGGAGGATGAACCTGGCAAATCCTGCTATGGACCTAGAAATGATGTCCAGCTTATAGTGTTTGGTGAAGGTATGGAGAGATAACCATGTAGCTGCTTCTAAAATGGCAGCTGTATCCAGAACCTTAAAGAAAGCACCAGAGGACAACACCATTCAAGTACAATGTGCCTTTACTGGGAATGGAAGCCTTCTGCCATGGGCTGTGTAGCAAAAGGAGATAGTTTTAGAAATCCAAGGGATACGGTTTGCTTGGAAACAGGATGTCCCAGGGCTCTTGGGTGGTAGGAGACAAAGAGCCTGTTCAATTTATGGATGGATTTGGTATTGGCCAAATAGTATCCGAGTTGTCTTATCCAAGCAATGAAGTATCCTTTCAGCAGGGTTTTGAGAAGGGAAAAGGTAGGAAGATTGACGGCCTGATTCAAGGAGAGTTCATAGATTAGTACTAAGCTAACTGCCCTTGCGAGTCATTTTAAGCCTAGCCAGTTATCCCTTGTGAGACTCAAACCTTGCACTTTGTGCTTGTAAGACAAATACCTTAACCATTAGGCCACCCTCCTAAAAATTACCAAAAGTTAACAACTTTTGGCATGAAGGATGGGTCAGTATGTAAACAAACCCTGTCCTGGTGGAAAACTGTAAAGGATGCGAAGCCATGAGGGCTTGCAGTTCAGAGACCACTTCTGGCTGAAGTAATGACCACCAAGAGGATAGTTTTCCATGTACAGTGTTGAAGGGAGCAGTACCTGGCAGGCTCAAATGGTGATATGGTTAGCTTTTCCAGAACAAAAATTTAAGTCCCAAGGAGGAGGAATTGGCTTCCTTGGAGGTCTAATGTGAAGTACCCCCTTCAAAAACAACTTAACTTCCATTCTAAAAGCTAGAGGTGGAGTGAGTGGAAGACAGGCTGAGATGACACATAAATGTGTCTTAATAGAAGAATAAGACAAGCCAGAGTTAATCAGTTCACACAGGTAAGACAAAACCACTGGAGGTTCTACTGTCAGTGGTTGTAGATGCTGTTTTTCACACCAGACAGAAAACCTCTTTCACTTGGATAGATAGGATTTTCTAGTAGTTGGTGTTCTGGCCTCCAGCGGTACCTGAAACACATCCTCTCTGAAAAGGTGTCTGAAGGGAATCAATGCCCTTATCACCCACAATGTAAACTTCAGAGTAGACAGTTGGGGGTGTACGAACGTTCCCTTCTTCTGTGTGAGCAGGTCCATCCGGTGGGGTAACTTGTGGTGATTGCCCTTGGCTAGATAATGTAAAAGGGACAGCCAATGCTGTTTTGGCCAATAGGGGCTCACCAGCAAGATTTTTGGTTGTTCTCTCTGAATCTTCAGCAGAACTGTTTGTATGAGTGGGAAAGTACAGTTGTGTACACTTACCATAAATGTAGATGTTCAAGTGTATTCACTGTTGCAGTCATTACATTTGGATAATCTGCTTGCAGGTTGCCCTCAGTCGGCCTCATTAACAAAGTCTTGGGTCCTGTGTCGGTTGCTGTCCCTTCTTCCATGATGTCAGGTCGTCAGGAGTGTAAAACATGCAGCCGACGTCATTACATCAGTTTTTCTTGCCCCAGATGTTAGTTGCCCCCAATGGGGAGCAAATAAACATAAAAACACAAAGGTATACCTCCAACCAAAAGCAAATGCACCAAAAAGGCTTTTAAGCATAATAAAGGAAAGTAGAGGTATAGCCAGAAGTAGTTAGGGGTCTGGAGGGAGGGTATCCAGGACTGCAACAGTGAATACACTCGAACATCTACATTTATGGTAAGTGTACACAACTGTACTATGTTCTTAGTGTTTCACTGTTGCAGTCATTACATTTAGGTAGATTCCCAAAGTTATGGTTGGGAGGAGGAGTTTATATAGCATTAGGGCCAGAAATAAGGCCCTGCAAGACAGCAGTGGCAAAGCCAGCTATGGATTTAGAGAAAATTGGCAAATGACAATGCTTGGAAGTAGCCGCTTCTAGGAAGTCCCTGGTAGGATCACCTCTGAGAAAAGCTGCAGAAGTAGATGCAGCCCTGGTGGAGTGAGATCTGATCAACTGGGAGATAGGTTTTCCATGGTGCTTATAGCAGAAATTAATGCAATGGCGTATCCCTTTAGAAATGGCTTGTTTTGAAATAGCCTTCCCCTCTGCCCCTGCAGCAGATGCTACCAGCAGTAGTTCCGATTTTCTTCGAGGTTTAGTCCTGTCCAAGTAGAATCTAAGTTGTCTGTGCAGATCCAAGGAATGCAGAATCTCTTCCCCTTTGTTCTGTGGATTGGGAAAGAAGGTTGTCAAATGAATGGACTAATTAAGAGCCACACTGGATACCACTTTGGGCATGAAGGATGGATTGGTCTTGTGTGACACCCTGTCCGCATGAATGATGATGAAAGGCTCCACTGCCATAAGAGCCTGTAATATAGATATCCTTCTAGCTGAAGTGATTACTAGAAGGAAAGCTGTTTTGGCAAGAACGAAATTTTAAGTCTGCAGTAGCAGCTGGCTCGAAAGGAGGTAGAGTGAGTTTCTCCAATACAAAGTTAAGGTCCCAGGCAAGGGGGCTGGAGCTCTCCTGGGTGGTCTCAAGTTTTTGGCCCCTCTGAAGTACTGCTTGAGCAGAGGATGAGATAAGAGTGGAGGTTCTGTGTTATAATGAGCTGAAATGGCTGAGGCGTGGATTTTAATGGAAGAAAAGGACAGGCTCTTGTGAAGCATCTCAGTTAAGTATTGCAAAATCTGAGGTAAATAGGGTGCTGCTGCGCTCATCACTTCACACTGGTTCCAGGCACAGAATCTTTTCCATTTTTCAGCATAAGATTTTCTAGTGCTAGGTCTCCTTGCCTCTAAGATGACATCCATCACAGGTTTGCTGAGGGATGGACAAGGGTGAATTTAAGTGATTAGCCAGGCTGCAAGGTTCAACGTTGGAAGCTGAGGGTGCAGACTTTGGTTCTCATGCTGAGACAGCAAGGAAGGGGTCTGAGGCAGGTGCCATGGAGATAACTGCAACACACTGCGCAGGAGGGGGTACCACTGTTGGCGCGGCCAGTCTGGAGCAATCAAAATCAACCTTGGTTTGTCCTGTTTGACTTTTAGTAGAACTTTGAAGAGCAGAGGCAGCGGGTGGAAGGCGTAGACTGACAGTTTTTTCCAGCTGAAGGACAGAGCACTCACTTTCCAGGCTTGTTTGTGGGGAGTCCTTGTGCAAAACTTGTCCAACTGGTAGTTCTGGGGGGAGGCAAATAGATCTAAGTCTGGGCTCCCCCATTCGCTTGTCAACATGTTGAAAATCCTTGGTTCCAGTTTCCATTCGTGTGGGTCCATGAGGTTTCTGCTTAGTCCGTCTGCCAGTGTATTCAATTTTCCTGGCAGGAATTGAGCTTGTAGGTGCACTTGGTAGCTCAAGGCTGTGTTCCACAATGCCATGGCTAGTCTGCAGAGGGGGTAGGGAATGTGTACGCCACCCCCCCCTGCTTGTTATGTACCACATAAGCGTGGTGTTGTCTATTTTTACCATTAGTTGTCCTGGAAGAATGTAGTCCTTGAAGGCTATCAAAGCATTCTGTACAGCTAACATTTCTTTTTGATTGATATGTAGGTGCATTTGACTTGGGTTCCATTTACCCTGAATGCACTTCCCTGCCAGGTGAGCCCCCCCATGCACAGTCTGAAGCATCTGTAGTTAGGGTTTGGGCGGAAGGGGGTAGTGTGAATGGTAGTTCCTTGTTTTGGTGACAGGCCTCTGCCCACCCGAGGAACTCCAGGCATAGGCAAGGTATGATAGGAATCATTGTTTCCAGGCTGTGAAAATGTTGACTCCATAGACTTTTTAAATACCACTGTAGTTTCCTCATATGCAGTCTTGCATATGGAATTAGAAGAATGCAGGAGGCCATGAACCCCAAGGCTTGCAGTATTTGTCTTGCAGATAGCAGGGTTTTTGTGGCCACTTGTTTGAAATAGGTTACCAAATGAATTTGCTTTTCTGGCGTGAAGTAAGCCATCTGGGCAGTTGTATTCAAGCTTGCTCCCAGGAATGTAATTTGTTGACAGGGTACCAGTTGTGATTTATTTTTGTTTATGGTGTACCCCAGACAAGTTAGAACCCTTTTTTTACAAATGCCAGATGATTCAAAAGTATGCCCTGGCTTTCTGCCTGAATTAGACAATCGTCCAGGTATGGGTATATTTGAATACTTCTTTGCCTGCAAAATGCAATAACTGGAGCCAGGCACTTTGTGAATACCCTGGGCACAGTAGACAAGGCAAAGGGCAGTGCAGAGAACTGATAATGCTTGTAGCCTGCTTTGAAGCTTAGGTATCTTTTGCAAGATTCCCTGATTGGGATGTGCAGGCATGCTTCTTTTAAATTTAGTGTTGCCAACCAAGCGTCTTTGCCTAGCATAGGAAGTAATTGGTGAAGAGTCAGCATCTTGAATTTTGGAATCTCCAAAAAGGTGTTTAAAGTAGACAGGTCCAGGATTGGACGCCATGATTGGTCTTTTCTGTGTACCAGAAAAGTCTGGAGTAGAAACCTTGTCCCTTTTCCTTTTTGTTCCCCAACCTGTGTCTGAAGCATCTGTGAACAGGCCCTGATTGGGGGGTAGGGGTTGCAGGGGCAGGCCTGGGTTGGCATTTACCTGGGGCTATCCCACTAATTCAGTTCCCTGGACAGGCATGGCAGCAGGGGAACCATGAACCCCAGGGGGTGTTAGGTGTTGTTTCCAGACTGTTCTCAAGTACCATTGGAATTTTCTCATGTGACGCTTTACTAAGGGTACCATGGGGATGGTGGAAGCTATGAATCCTAGGACCCTGAAAAAGTCCCTGGTCAACAAAGACTTGAGAGGGAGGATCTCCTTGAAATAAGTCAGAGACAAAATTTTGTCTGGGAGTAGACAGGCCCATCATTTTTTGCGTTAGGACCCTGCATCCCAAGAACACATCATCTTAGGAGGGAATCAGAGGTGATTTCTGGACGTTTAAGGTGAACCCAAGACTTTTAAGGAGGGAAATAGTGAAGTCTAGGTGTTGTAAGACCAAATTAATTGATAGGCCCTGGTTCAGGATATCTTCCAGATAGGGAAAGAGTTGGATCCCCTGTGTTCTTGCAAAGGCAGTGACAGGGGTTAGGCATTTTGTGAACACTCTTGGGGCCGTAGAGAGACCAAATGGCAAAGCACAGAACTGAAAATGTGCAGATCCCTCTGAAAACTGAAGGAATTTCCTGAAAAGTGGATGGATCAGGATATGCAGGTAGGTGTCCTTTATGTCCAAGGACATCAATTAGGCCTGAGGAAGGATAAGGGGAAGAAGAGCTGGTAGCATGAGCATCCGAAAGGAGGGGACCTGGAGGAAGGTGTTGAGATGGGACAAATCCAAGATTGGTCTCTGGGGGCCTTCTTTCTTGGGGACCAGGAACATCCTGGAATAAAATCCTTTTCCTCTTGGTTGAGAGGGTACCTCCTGAATTGTGCCCTGAGAGAGAAGGTCCTGCAGAACTGTGGGAAAGTATGCCACTTGGTCTCGGCAAAGCTATGAGATGCCTTTGAAAGTGTGTCTCGTCTTCCACACCACGAAATATCCCTGTTTTATCATTGAGAGGTCCCAAGAGTCCTGGGTTATCTGTTTCCAAGCTGGGTAGAATGGGGGAGATGCATGGAAAGAGGGGTGTCTGGATACAATGGCTGGAAGTCACAGACTACCAGGTTTACCCTGAAAGGACCATTTTGGAATAGAGGGAGCAGACCTGGAAGAGGTCTGTTTCCTGGGATCCTTTTTCCCTTTGGGTGGCAGTTGTCTGGTAGGCTTCCTCACAAAGGAGGTTTTTGCTGGATAGTTCCTTTGAAAGTGGCAAACCGGAGAGACAAAATTTTTTTGAACTCTTGGAGCTCCTTACTCTTCTCTTGAAGGGTCTTAAAGAGTTCTGGTGTTGCTGTACCAAATAAGGCCTTGCTGTCTAATGGAGCATAAATGAGTTGAGACTTAATGTCATCAGGAAGAGGCTGAAGCCTAAGCCAAGAATATCTCCTGATGACCAACCCTGAGGTTGCAGCTCTAGATGAAGCCTCTACTGCATCATAATTGCACTTAATAGAGTGCTTAGTTATTTCAGTGCAAGATTTTAAGAGACTAGAGATTTTGGCTTTGGCCTGGAATCAGGCAGGTCACCCAATTGCTTAAGAGCATCCGAAAGAAGGGCTAGCAAATACTTGGGCATGTGTGTTTGCCCTCACTGCTAAGGTGGCAGATGTGTAGACCTTTTTGCCCATGCACTCCATTAACCTGTCCTCCTTGTCAGAAGGAAGGAGGGAGGTGGAAGGAAGTAATTTTGAAGTTTTATCTGCAGATACAGAGATGATGGAAGGGTCTACAGGTGGAGCCTTGAAGAGAAATTTAGTATCTTCAGGAACTTTGTAAAACCTGTCTGGGTGCTCGGGCACAGGGGGTTGAGAATCTGAGATTTTAGAGGCAGCTAGGAAGGCATCCAAGGCAGGATGCTCTGAAGGGACTGCAGACAGGTTAGGAGAGACTATTTGCAGGAGGTCATAATACCTCTGGAGTCTTAGTGACATTGCCTGCAGTCCCACTTGAAAAAGTCCATCTGTACAATAGTTTCTCCAAAGGTGATGTCACCCCTCAGCAGTCAGTACCATTAGACTCCTTCTTCTGGGGAAGCATACCCCAGAGGGGATGCAATTTGTGAAGTGTAAGTCAGGGATTCATCCCCTGACGAGTCTTCTTCAAAGGATACGACAGTAATCAGTTTACCTTTAGGGGTAGACAATGAAGGGGCCTGGGTCGGAGTAAAGCCTGGCATAAAGCAAGGCAGGCATTCAGTAGGCCTTGGGTAAGGGCCTGCCAGTGAGGTGCCTGGTCCGAAGGTGTGGAAGCCGGAGAAGGAGCAATATGCTCAGTCTTTTGCTGCTTCTTTTTGTGGGTCTCCGACACAGAAAAATCAGAGATGCAGTGTACGGAAGGCAGGCAGGATGCCGGGCGGCACTCAATGTCCAAAGCAACATCCTCGAGTAAGATAATATGGGAAACCCTACGTGGGCCCTCAGAAATTATGAGTCTAATTTCCCCCCAGTGCCCCAGTTGGATGCCTGCGACTTCCTCTGGGATGTGCCGACTTCTTTAACTACCTCCTCCTGATAACCCGCCAAAGGAAGATCTGCAGATTCTGGCTCAGACTCCTAGCTTTCACTGGTCCCGAGAGGAACAGCCAGAATAGAAGCCACAGTCGTAGGATCAGGCCGCAATTTTCTGGCCTTTTTAACGGGCGGCCCATCCGCAAGGCCCGACATTGGATCCATGTCTCTGGTTAGACGTTTCAAGCATTGGTTCTTTAAGTACAGGTTTAATGCAGCAAGATGACGCCTAAGGGTTTTGGGGACAAATGCCCGACAGATTTCACAAGAAGTGTGTGGTCATGGTCTTGGCCTAAACAAAACAGGCAGAGCTAATGTGAGTCTTTATGTGGAATCTGCCTTCCACAAGGACACTTGCCCTTTCTACCAGACATGAAACCCAAAACACAGCAGCAAACAATAATCAATATCCCAATGGGGTACTTATCTGAAATCAGACCGCACAAAGTCACTTCAGCAAGAGAGCGGCAATCGGAGCTAGCAGTCACACAGGCAGCAGAAAAGTTCCGAGTTAGGTGCGTGCTGACATCCGTTTTGTACCAGAGGTTGGTTTATGGCAGACGTTCAGAGAGAGATGCAGGACTTCACACGTACCTGCACAGTAGCATCAATCTTTTGTAAAAATGGCCAGACGTACACAAGTCCACCAAAGGCAGACTACTTTATGTTAAGAATAGAGCAGCATATGAATAGAAGGACATCTAATATTCCCATAACATTTTTTTCTTCACTCTATCCTTCATTCCTCGGGAAGGTAGCAGACAAAATTTCCAAACCTGCCACACACATCTTCAATCTGTACCTTACTTTACAAAAAGCTCCCCCTGTACTAAAGTGTGCCACTATAATCCCTCTCCTCAAAGTGTCATCACCTAAAATTTAAAGGCTTTCACCATATCTCTAATGTCTGCCCTGTGGCTCAAGTGTTCAAAAATACTTTACAAACACTTTCATCCTTGTAAGTAGGACTTCATCAGAACTAGCTATCCACTACATAATAAAGTTGTTATACAACACTTCAGTTGTCACATGACTAAGGAACCAATCAAAATTCAACTGCCATGGAAAACTGGTAGAAGCAAAAAATGTAATGTGATCTCAGTAGTCATTCAGTTGCCTAACAAAGAAATCAGTACCCTCCACTCACATAAGTAGTAAATGAAATAAATATGTAAAAAATTGTATGTTAGTCATACCAATAATGATCCCTCATACTAAAGTCTTATAACAGTCTTAAAAAGTCGTATATAAAGCTCAAGAAACAACTTTAAAAAGCTTTTAAAAAATTAAAATTATAAAAAGCAGATAAAAACTTGTAAAAAACGTGACTGTTTTCAAAGTATTGCACTCTTCATCTTCAATGCAGGTGTAATGGAAACATGTATGTTGAGTCCTGGGAAGTTGACAGCATTTAACTTAAGTTACCATTTTAGCTCTTTATATTCTAAAACATTTTTCCAGTTTCCTCCCCTTTCATCAACAGGAGTGATCTCTAGGGTGCCGGTGCAGAATACAAATTTCTTAAATTCTTGGCATGCCACAGAAAGTTTATACAATGCATTGGTAGTGTTTTTGACTTTTCTGATGAAGTCCTACCTATCAAGATGAAACAGCTTAACTTTTAATTCTTTTTGAAACATACTTTCTTGAACAAATTAACACTATTCCTTTTGTTTTAATACGTTCCTTAATGGTTGGTTGTTTATAACCTCAACTGAGTGATTTACCAAGACTGGGAGAACACTACAAGGGACTAGAAAATCCAGTGAATGACAGTGTTACAACCACAGTGACTGCAGAAGCCACTGTAGTTTTCTCATATGAAGCCTGGCTATAGCTAGCATAGGAATTGTGGAAGTTATGAATCCTAGTACCCTTAGAAACCAGAGGAAGAAGGGGTTGAAAAAAGGTGAGAAGAGAAAGAGCCTTTATGAGAGGCAGGGAAGTCAGCAAAGGAATGGTCTGAAGCCTGCAACCAACAAACACATGATCCTGAGAAGGAACCAGGACCGATTTCTGGAAGTTTATAAGAGAAACAGTACAGTGGAGGTGCTGAACTTAGGTCTCAGGGGAGGAAACCTGAATGAGTAGGTCATCCAGATAAGGAAAGATCTGAACCCCTTGTATCCTACAAAAAGCAATCAGAGGAGTGAGGCATTTGGTGAAAAATCCTTGGGGAAGTAGAAAGGCCAAAAGGCTAAGCAGAGTATTGAAAATGCAAAAACTTCCTGAAAACAGGATGAATTCGGATATGAATATAAGCATCCTTGAGATCCAGGGAGACCAGGAAAGCCTGGGGAGGAAGAGGAGGAACAACGGCTGGCAAGCCAATCGCAAGCAGTCTTTTGTCTGAGGTAGGTCAGCTCGGACTCAGGTTTCAGTGGGGGGAGGTGGAGAACAGTTAGGATCAGGTTAGGTAGGAGGGCTGAGGTGGGCTGGACTGTCCAGGGTAAAGGTTGAAAAGGCTGGGAACAAAGCAAATCAGTCTTTTTCAACCTCTACCTTGGCAGCTTGTCTGATCAGCTCATCTGTGGATTAGTGGTTTGTGTTTGAACTACATGGGTGATCTAAGAACAAGGTAGGGGCCTTTAGTTTGTTTTTTTTATTTAATCACCGGCTTTGGTGGCATTTATCTGTATAATCTGTACTATGTTTACTTAATAGTGTAGGAAGCTTAGGGTATTGTTCTTAAAGGCATGCAAGCAGTTTTTCAGCAGATAAGTGGGGGTAATGTTGAATTGATTTGGTGTGTTATAATTGAATTTTGTTTTGCAGGCCTGTATTTCGATGCTACAAGCAAGGGTGGGAATTAAGGTTGTACTTGTAAGGTATCAAGTGAAAATTAGAACACCAGAAGGGTTTTGTAAGTACTTAAACAAGGATTTGCACTGACTGAATTAAAGCATAGTTAAAAAAGAGAAATAACTAGGGCACATGCACCTTGGAAGGCCTGGGGTTATACATGAGACACAGGAAGTGTTGTACAAGTTTAAAGAAAATATATACACATGGGGTGATATGGTTGAGGGTTAGTTGCTAGCAGCTGAGGCCTACAGTTAGTCACATGGCAGGGCCTGTGAGCTGAGGCCTGCAGTTAGCCACAGGGCAGGGCCTAGGAACTGAAGCATGCAATTAGCCACATGGCAGGCCTGGGAAGAGACCTGCAGTTACCCACATGGCAAGGACTGGAAACTGAAGCCTGCAGGTAGCCACTTGGGGCTTGGCTTGTGAATGGAGGCCTATCGGTAGCCACATGGCAGGGCCTGGGAGTTGAAGCTGAAAAGTAGCCACAAGGCAGAGCCTTTGGAGAGGATCAGAAATAGTTGAGGGCACTCAAGGGCAGTTTGCCTTAAACTACTTTATTTACATGGGACAACGATTTGTATTAGAGAAAAGGCTAGTTATGTTATTGTTGATGTTTAAAGACATTTTGGTTTAAGAGCATGTAGGCAGATCGCTTAAGTTACTGTTTGATGTAATGGCTTTAGTTTGTGTAATTTTGTAACTCAAATCAGTTAGATTTTTGAAATGCCTGGAAATTAGGTTACAAACAGGCTAGAGGGTAAAATATGTACTTGAAGGTATCAGACTAAATTTAAATGACAGAATAGGTTTAAATTAATACTTCAAGTAGGGTTTACTATGGGATTAAGGCTCACTTAAGGCATGAAACAAAGGCACACATGCCTAAGTGTGGCCTGGGGTTTAGGGATGAGATGCCAAAGGTTTTAGCAATAGCTGAAATTGTTTTTCTTAGCAATCTAGCAAACAATAGTGGTGGCCTGTAATTAAATAGATGGCTGGGGTCAGTGAAGAATCACATGGCAAGGCTAGGGAGTTGGGACCTGCTTGCATGCTTAATACAACATAAATCATGTTTGGTTGACTAACCTGTTGTGCTTAATGCAAATAAATCATATCTGGTTAATTTCTTAGCAAATAAAATGAAATTAATAATAAAAATAATAATACAACATAATTCAGCTAAGTGAGTCATTAATGTTAATCTAGGTCTTATGGAATTTACAGCCATTTGCAGGTTGTATTATTATTATGAAGTATCTCTGATGATATTAGGCAGAACCCAAAAGTCTTGAGTTATCCTTAACTAATTGGAAAGGGAAAGATGAAGAGATAAGAGAACCTGGCTCAGAAAAGGGGAAGCAGTCAGTCAGAACCTGGTCTGTCTTGAAAAGGAGGTTTCTGAGAAGTGGGAGTCTGAGCAGAATTAGCAAGAGGAACCTGCCCAGAACCCCTCTTACTTTTGGGAGGGGGGACCAGGCTGCCTGTGAATAAAAGCAGATTTACATGGAGAATTCCTGTGTAACCTAGGAAAAGGAGAAACAAATATATGCTTCAATTCCTGAAAAAGCCTTACCTTTACCTTGGAGAGACTTAACAAGCTCAGCAGCTGTAGAACCAAAAAGATTCCCATTATCAAGAGGAACAACCAACAGTTTAGCCTTAACACTCTCAGGCAAAGGCTGAAGATGAAGCCAAGAGTAAAGCAGAATCAAAAGACACAACTCTAGAGGAGGCATCAGAAGCATCATGACTACATTTATTACAGTGGCAGGCTAATTGAGAACTAGAGCCCAGTAAAGAGAGGGCCAAGTCCTTCCCTTCAGAATCAGAAAGGTCTGAGATAGTCTGGGAAGCCTAAGAAAGAAGGGCTAAAACATACCTGGTCATATGGGTCTGGTAATTAAAAGCCTAAAAAGCCAAGGTGGTAGCAGTATAAACCTTCCTCCCCTGCCATTCCATAGTTCTACACTCCTTGCAAGAATCAAGTAGTTTAGAAGAAGTCAAGAGCTTAAAGTGTTTGACAAGAGATAGAGATACTAGAGAAGGGTCAGCAGAAGGACATTTATACAGACACACTCGGAGACCTTGTAAAACCTGTCAGGTTTATTAGGGGCTGGTGGATAAGAATTCAGGGGCACAAAAGCTGCTGAAAAGTTATTTAAAAGGGCACCCCAAGACTGGAGGGATAGAACAGGATTTACGGGACTCCATCTGGAGGAACTCATAATACCTCTTTTGAATGTCAGAAACTGAAGAACAGTCCTATTTAAAAAAAAAAATCCATCATACAAGAATTTGTATCCACAAAGGAGAGTTCTTCATAAGGAGAGTCTGGGCTAATAAAGTCTTCCTCCTCACAGCCATAGTCCAAGAGTGAAATGGATCTTTGAGAAGTATGCCAAAGACTCTTCCCTAGAATCCAGTTCTTCTTCAGAGGAGTCCTGCTCTCTAGGCCACTTGAGTGGGGTGGAGTATCAAGTGGGAGCAGGCCAGAAACTTCCTGGGGAGGCTTCAAGGCCATTAGTGCATTAAATAACCCCTGGGTAAGATCCTGCCACTCACAGTGGGGATCTTTGGGAGCAGGAAAACAAGCTTTTTTTGTGCGTTTTCTTTTGAGGGACGTCTATACACACTAGAAGGCTCAGACCCCCATCTACACTCAACTAATGTAGTAAGAATCTCCTTCCAAACAAGTATCTGCAGAATCCCCCTCGCACCCTCTGAAATAAATCAGAAGTTCCCCTCAACATCCGTAACAGACATCTGCTAAGCCTCCAAGGACATGTGAGAAAACAGATCCTTGCTAGCCTCTGATATGGTCGCAGCAGAGGAATCTGACATAACCAGGTTATTCTCTGGGTTTTCACCAGCTTTGAGAGGGACGTGTGGGATGAGATGGGACAACAACCATATCAGACCAGACTCTTTTGGCCCTTTACTTGGCAGGCAGCTGACTTTTGGGACAGGAAGAATCCGTCATAGCACCCTGCACCAACAACTGAAGACAGTTCTCCAGGTATATGAATAAGTAGGAGAGACGACTGCAAAGGGTCTTAAGGACAAATGCTTGGCAGATAGACCACTTCATATAGTCATGAGAAGCACACAAACAGGAGAGAGACTACTCATTACGATTCTTATGGGGAATAGTACAGTTGCGTACACTTACCATAAACGTAGATGTTCGAGTATATTCACTGTTGCAGTCATTACATTTGGGTTATCCTGCTGGCAGGTTGCCCTCAGTCGGCCTGAATTCCAAAGTCTTGGGTCCTGCGTCGGTTGCTGTCGCCTCTTCCCTAACGTCAGGTCATCAGGGGTATAAAAGATGCAGCCGTTGCCATTTTATTTAGTTTTTCTTGCCCCAGATGTCAGGTGCCCCCAAAAAGGTAGGCTAAAAATATGTAAATAAAACATACATGCACCAAAATAAGCTATACCTTCTTCTATAAGCAAATACACCACCTAGGTTGCATAGATTAGAGAAGTAAAAATAAATTTCAGTAAAAATAAGGGGGACGGCGGGTGGGTAACCTGGACTGCAACAGTGAATACACTCAAACATCTATATTTATGGTAAGTGTACACAACTGTACTATGTTCTTTGTGTTTCACTGTTACAGTCATTACATTTGGGTTGAGTCCCAAAGCTATGGTTGGGGGGCTGGAGCTAAACAGCATTAGGAGCGGCTATGAGGCCCTGCAGAACTGCAGTGGCAAAGCCTGCCCTGGATTTAGAGTAAAGAGGCAGACTGTAATGTTTTGTAAAGGTATGCACTGAACTCCAAGTAGCAGCCTCCAAAATGTCCTTGGTTGGTACTCCCCTGAGAAAGGCTGCAGAAGTGGCTGCAGCTCTGGTTGAATGTGGCCTAATGCCCTTAGGCTCTGGTTTGCCATGCTGAGAGTAGCAGAAACGAATGCAGTGACCTATCCACTTTGAAATAGTCTGCTTGGAGATGGCCTTTCCTTGTGATGCTGCAGCATATGCCACTAGTAATTGCTCTTTCTGAAAACTTTAGTTTTGTCCAAATAGAATCAAAGTTGTCTGTGTACGTCCAAAGAATGCAGAATTTTCTCCCCCTTGTTCTGTGGATTTGGATAAAAAGTTGGCAAATTAATTGTTTGGTTAAGGGCTACACTGGATACCACCTTAGGCATAAATGTAAGGTTGGTTCTCAGAGAGAGACCCTGTCTGGATAGAAAATGATAAGGGTTCCACAGCCATGAGAGCCTGTAGCTCTGAAACTCGTCTTGCAGAAGTTATTGCTAGGAGCAGAGCTGTTTTCCAAGATAAGAACTTTATGTCTGCAGTAGCAGCTGGCTCAAAAGGCGGTAAGGTGAGTTTTTCCAAGACATAATTGAGGTCCCATGCAGGTATTGGCATTCTCCTTTGGGGCCTTAAGTTTTTGGCTCCTCTGAGGTACTGCCTTAATAAAGGATGAGAAAAGAGTGGTGGCTCTGTATTGTAATAAGCCGAAATGGCAGAGGCATGGATTTTAATTTATGAAAAAGATAGGCCTTTGTCCAGCATCTCAGTTAAATATTGCAAAATCTGAGGAATATTTGGGACAGCTGCATCAGTTCCTTGAGCTTGGTTCCAAGTGCAAAATCTCTTCCATTTCCCAGCATAGGATTTTCGAGTACTAAAATGACATCCATCACAGCTTTACTGAGAGGTGTGGTTTGTATGGCTACATTATCCGCCATGCTGCCAGGTTTAGGGTCCTGAGTTGGCTGTGCAGAATCTGATTGTTTTTCTGGGACAGTAGATGAGGTATTTGAGGTAAGGTCCAGGCTGAGCATTGGGACAAGTTCCTTAAGATCGGATACCAGTACGGGCGTGGCCAGTCTGGGGCAATCAGAAACATTTTTGGTTTCTCCTGTCTGGCCTTCAGGAGTACCTTGGGGAGGAGAGGAAGTGGAGGAAAGGCATATACTGATAGGTTTGTCCAGTTGAAAAATAAGGCGTCCACTTTCCAAGCTTGTCTGTGATAAGTCCTTGTGCAGAATTCTTTTAGTTGATAGTTTTGAGGAGAGGCAAATAGATCTATGTCCGGGCGTCCCCATTTCATTGTTATCATGTTGAAGACTTGTGGATCGAGGTGCCACTCGTGGGGATCCATGAGGTTTCTGCTTAGTTCGTCTGCCAGAGTATTTTCCTTTCCTGGCAGGAATTGTGCCTGCAGATAAACTTGGTAAGTCAATGCTGTGTCCCATAAAGCCATGGCTAGTCTGCACAGGGGGGTAAGAATGAGTGCCCCCCTGCTTGTTTATGTACCACATGACCGTGGTGTTGTCTGTCTTTATCAGTAGTTGTCCCAGATGAAGTAGGTCCTTGAAGGCTGTCAGGGCATTTTGAACAGCTAGCATCTCTCTTTTTGATTGATATGTAGATGTTTTTGATTTGTGGACCAGGTGCCCTGAATGCCTCTTCCTGCCATGTGTGCCCCCCAGGCATAATCTGATGCATCCGTCGTTAGGTTCTGCCTGGCTGGGGATAGTGAGAATGGCTGTCCCTTGTTTTGGTGACAAGCCTTGGCCCACCATCGAAATTCCTGTTGCAGGCAGGGAATTAGAGTAATCATTGTTTCCAGGCTGTGGCAATGTTGTGTCCAGACACTTTTTAGGTACCACTGAATTTTCCTCATATGCAGTTCTGCATATGGACTTAGTAAGATGCAAGATGCCATGAAGCCCAAAGCCTGCAAAAATTTTCTTTCAGATAACTGGGCCTTTGTTGCCATTTCCTTGAAATAGGTAGTCAGTTGCCTTTGTTTGTCTGGAGTGAGATAAGCCATCTGGGCAGTTGTATTTAAGCTTGCACCCAGGAATATTATCTCTTGATAGGGTACTAGTTTTGATTTCTTTTTGTTGACTGTGTACCCTAGGCCTGTTAAGAGTTTTATCACAAATGTCAGATGCCGTAGTAGAATGTCCTTGTTCTCTGCTTGTATGAGGCAGTCGTCCAAGTAAGGATATATTTGTATTCCTCTTTGTCTGCAGTAAGCAATTACTGGTTCCAGGCACTTTGTGAAGACCCTGGGTGCAGTAGATAAGCCAAAGGGCACTGCAGAGAATTGGTAATGCTTTGAGACGGCCTTGAATCTGAGGTATCTTCTTCATGACTGTCTGATTGGGACATGCAGGTATGCCTCTTCTAGGTCTAAAGTCACGAGCCAAGCCTTGCTGCCCAGTATGGGCAGAAGCTGCTGTAAGGCCAACATCTTGAATTTTGGTATATTCAGGAAAGTGTTTAGAATAAATAGGTCCAGAATTGGTCTCCATGCTTTGTCCTTTCTGGGTACCAAGAACAGTCGAGTAAAATCCTTGTCCCTACTCTTGCTGTGGTACTTGTTGAATAGCCCTCATGTCCATGAGAGCTGCGACTTGTTTTTGAGCCTCTGCCCATTGATTTTTTGGCAGGTCTGGCCAACCGTTTGCCCTTGACAGAGTATGGAAACGAAACTTGTAGCCTTGTGACACTACGTCTAGAATCCATTTGTCCTGGGTTATAATGTGCCAATTTTGAGAAACAAGTGCTAGTTTTCCCCCTAAGGGTGCTGCCAGAAGATAAGTGCTTGGCGCAGGCAGGGGGAAGTCATTGGGACTGTTTCCTGTAGGATTGTGATTTGTCCTCTCCACCTTTGGAGGTAAAAGCACTCCACTGCTTAGACCTGTAGGATCCTTGCGACTGTGATCTGCCTCTAGGGTGTCTGGATCTGCCCCTTTGAGTTCTGTCTGAGACTGGAAAGGACCAATTCTTTGTAGGCCAGTGTCTGCTAAATCTAGGTGGCTGTACCTGTAAGAAATCCTTGACCGTTTGCATAGATTTAGCTTTGTCCTCCATTTTCTTTAACACCTCTTCTGCCTTAACATCAAACAAGGTGGTATGTTGTAAAGGAGCATCTAATAATTTTGCTTTAACATGGTCAGGCAGATTTTGTTCCTTTAACCAAGCATGCCTCCTAATGACAGAACCCGTAACAGCGCCCCTGCAGGAGGCCTCCAGAGAATCAAACCCACATTGCAAAGTATGCTTTCCAACTTGTTCAGCTGCATGCAATAAATCCTGCATTTCTTTGTTTTCTGCACATTCAGAATTTGCCATCATTTTCTGTTTAAGCAGTGGCATGATATACTGTTGATATTTGAGCATATGAAACTGGCAATTTAAAGCCCTTATAGCCAAAGTAGTAGATGTGTAAACCTTTTTTCCCCATCTATCCAGAGCCCTGGAATCCCTGACAGAGGGGGTAGGATTTTTTTGCATTAGAAGCCTTGACCCCCTTTGGACCCTGAGAAATAGTTTCTGGGTCTGCAGAAGAGTTTTTGAAAAGAAATTTATGAGAGTCAGGGACCCTGTAGTATCTGCCCAGCTTAACATGAGCTGGAGGTAGAGAGTCAGGGGTCAGACTAGACTCCGAGAATACAATGTCCAAAATGGGTGGGATGGCTAGAGGCCTGTGTTAAGGTAGTAAAAGGAAATCTCTGAGCCTTTCCTTAGATTCTGAAACGTCTTGGCTCACCCAGTGAAAGTGCTCCCTCATGGTATGCAAGGTTTCCCCAAAAGAGTAGTCCTCAGGAGGAGAAGCTGAAGGAATTGATTCTTCAGCATCAGAATCCTCATAGGGGGGAAGAGAACAATCCTGATCAGAAGAGGAATCAGAAGAAATGGAAACCTGATCTGAAGATTCAGTCTGTCTCTTGCCTAGGCCTCTTATCAGGAGGGGGATGGGAACCCCTGATCAAGGTAATTAAGTCTTCGGCCATTTTGAGCATCTGTTTTTTGGGCATGGAGGCATGTCCTTGTCACTGGTGAACTTGTTTCTTTGCCTTTAAATGTGTCTTAGTCTTTGAAGTAGGTTTAATATACAAATGTTTAGGTCTGAATACACCCTCAGAAGCCGATGCCTGCTCAGCGGCTCCGGACCCATCTGAGGGAATAGTCTCCGAGGCTCCAATACCTTGAGTTTCCAGTGGCCTGGCTGACTCCACGTGGGAGTCGGTAGTGGCTTGCGACTCTAAAGTAGCGGGTGTCAGGGGCTGTGAAAGCGCCTCCCTGAGAACCAGCAAACAGGCGACTAGCTTAGGAGAAGCTTCGTCAGTTTTGGACCTCAGTTGCCTGTCCTTTTCTTTGTGTTTTTCGTGAACTCCAGTAGTCAGATGGCTATCAGACGACACTGTATAATTAAATCTTCGCCCAAAATAGCTTAATGCAAAATTGTACCGACGCTTAATAGTGCGTTGGTTAAATCTAGCACAAAACAGACAACTAGCAACGTCGTGGTCAGGGCCTAGGCAAGGAATACAGTAAGAATGAAAGTCCTTATGAGGTATTTGCTTCCCACAAGATACACAATTATTAACTTTTTCTGACATCGGTCTGGAGCAAGAAAAAAGTTTCCCCAACGGGGTACTTAACTTTTAATGAAGACTTCGGATCTGAAACTCGAACACGAAAATCTCAGGAGTCGGCCGACCGGCACTTGCAAACTGCTTCTGCTTCAGGCACCGCACAGCAAGAAAGACTGAATAAAATGGCGTCAGCTGCATCTTTTATACCCCTGATGACCTGACGTCAGGGAAGAGGTGACAGCAACTGACGCAGGACCCAAGACTTTGGAATTCAGGCTGACTGAGGGCAACCTGCCAGCAGGATAACCCAAATGTAATGACTGCAACAGTGAAACACGAACAACATCTGCCTCCCACACTGACACTTTTCCTTTCTGGATGACATGCAAACTAACTCACAAAACTAAAAAAAAAAAAAAAAAAAAAGAAGCCTTAACGGGGCAATTACTTGAAACACTGGTCTGTAACCAGCACAGGAGGAGGACTATTCAGACCAACTATCACTGATAGTGTTCAGACTGGCGGCAAAGAGTTGGAAGCATTAACATGACATACGATGTCTATAAAATCCTAAAGCTTTGGTATACTGGCCGGACATTGAGACACCCTTGGCACAGAATCCCCTTTAGGAAAGACTACTACAACGGTGCTATAGAAGGACACCGATCATGCTGAATGTTATAATTAAGTGCAGTTACTTTAGCAACCTTTAGCAACATACTACAATGTTTGAGAGTACGATCACTATTGCAGTCTATCCATTCTCTTGAAATTTTGCAGTAGAAGACACAACACTGGACGGCTCAGAGCTGAGCACCTTTTCACTGCTCAGCCAGCTGAATGGCAGTGTGCTCAGAAGTTAGCATACTATCTATCCATTTATATCATCTTCATTTATTTCTTTCCCAACATTTAACCATCAGGTGCCTGAACTAGATCTTGGACTAATAACACTGCATGGCTAACAGACATTAAACCAGGACACCTTTACTCAAGCACAGAGATATGTGGACATAAGACCACGAGAAACCAGAGCCCTACAAAGACGATGCTGACAAAGAAACCAGACGTCTCGTAGACAGTAGAAGTGTACAAGGCAGGGAAGGTAAGAAAGAAACCCACTCCTGTCCATGGAAGCCCCAGAGAAGGAAAAGGACATAGGGGAGGGTGGAATCCCGACTACATCCATGATCATAAACATCTATTACTCTGGTAAGTTCCTTACCACAACTACACTATGTATGAGTCACTTCTACAGTCAACCTTCCTCTTGGGAAGATTAGCACAGGTTATGGATTAGAAGGTATCCCTTGCTTCAGGAGATGAAGTTCAACCTATTATGTATGGAGAAAGTGTTAATGGAAGACCATGAAGCTACCTCTACATTAGCCTGAGCTTAATCTCGGGAGGCAGAGAAGTAGGGGGAGGTATGGCAGTGGTAGAGCACATGCTTTGCATGTATGAGGTCCTGGTTTCAGTTTCCAACACCTTCATAGCAATTTCCTTTTGGGTGGGGGATTGGCATAATGGTTCAAGTGTTTGCCTCAGAGGCACATGGTACAGGGTTCGATTCTCACCTTTGAAAGGGAGATAGGTGAGGCTTAAATGGCCCACAAGGGCACCTAGCATAGTTCTTTCCTATGAAACTACAAGGTGGGAAGGTAGTGGTGTCCTTGGTTCGAATGTGATCTAATGTGCCCTTTGAGCTTTTTACTAAGATAAAAGAGAAAGTAATGCAGTTTGCAGCCTTTTGAATATAGTCTGCTTTGACACTGGATTACCCTTTTATTTTTGATGCACAAGAGTCACAAAAAAGCCTCTCAACTACATCTTATGGTCTTGGCCCTGTCAAGATGTTATCAGAGCTGCCTGTGAGCATCCAAGGAACTAATGATATTTTCCCCCTCTATTTTAAGGCTTTAAAAAGAATATCAGAAACAACATCTTGCATCTTCAGCATAAAGATAAGGTTTATACAGTGACTAACCCTGTCTCTACGGCAAACCAAAAGGGTCCTTTGTACTCAAGAACTTGCAGTTCTTGTGAGTCTTCTGGGTGAGGTCACTGCAAGCAGTAAGGTTGTCTTCCAGGTAAGGAATATGAGGAGGACAATATTCTCTGGAACAAATGGGGCTTGAATCAGCTTTTGTTGAAAAAAAAAAAAAACATCTGTCTCAGGGAATTGTCTCTAAAACAAATGGCATGGTAACTTCTAAACGGGCTTGTCAGTGGCTAGAGGCATTTGCAAGCAACTCACCAAAACTAGTACCCCTATGCCTGGGGAAAGTCGTAAGTCTTCCCAAGTTCTCCTGATTCCCATCTCTCTCTCTCTCTCCTCAGGGCACTACCCTTCATATTTTTCTGGGGGAGGGATATCTGAAAGTGCTGAAAGTAACAACTCTGAGCTGGAATCCACACTGGTCTGGGGCAAGGCCTCAAGCTACTTCCTGTCCAGCTAAATAGATCCCTTGGCATTAAAGTCTTCTTACTAAAGACAATACAGATGACGCAAGCAAGTAATGTCATGGTCTGAGCTCAAACAAACAAATAAATTGTGTGAAAATCGTAGTGGTGGGTTTTGTATGCCTGACTGTCAGAGTATCACACATGCACTTTACGACCATCTAAGGCGGACATACCCTAATGCCCTACTCAAAAAAACAATGTAATGTGCAGCAATGTTTTGCAAAATATTCACAAAAAAAGTCCAAAGAAGGTGTCAGAAAAGGAAGTACTGCCAAGCCCAGCTATCTGGAATTTTGTAAATAATCATGTGTCATTTGCGAATATCAACATGATTCATATGCTTGTTTTCCAAATGTATTACAACTGTATGTTATGCGTCTATTAAAGTGCTGGTACAGAAGTGTGTGTTGAACAGGGTCTGTACAGTACTGAGCCCAGATGTGTGACCACAGTGTACCTTGATGGATTAGAACAGAAATGTATATAAACTATTGTACCTGTGTAAATGTATATGTTTTAACAGTGGGAACTAGAACACAGATGGCAAAACTTCAAGAAAATAGTTGAAATTAAACTGTTTTATGACTGTGCTATAAAAGTTAGTTTCAATGCAGCAAGGAGACAGGATGTCTATAACTAGGGTGCCTTCTGCATTGTTTTGTAAGTGTTTTATTGTTTTGTGTCTTCCAGCAGTTGCAAGGATCTGAGAGATATGTATTTTTCACAGGGGAGATGCTAAAATGCTGGCAGTTTCAAGCAATGGGGGTTTTCACCTGGGATAGTCAGGTGACAAAAGTGATGCCATCCTGCAAGTATCCCATCAGCAATATTTGAGGTATTAATTTAAGAACTCTGAGAGAGAGAGAGGGCATTTTTGTATTTTGTCTTTCGCCTGGAAACATCCATTCACCACTTCTGCCTGCTTGTTGTTCTGTAAGTTTTTAGGGCATAGTAACTCTTTTAGATTCAGACAGGAATACAGTAAATTATAACTTATATGTTTTCTTTATTTACTTGAGACTGTCCTGCAATGTTGTTTTAAATATTTCCTGTGATTTTGAACTCTGATGTAACGGATTACTTACTGAGTATTATCTAGTTCTTTTATTAATTATTAAATATATTTAAACCCATCATTGTGGCTGATATCTGTGAAACATATTTAAGCTCTTAGAGTACTTGCATATCTATTTGGTGACACTGTGGGCCACTCCTAATAGCCTTGTCTCTTTGTCAAGCTACCATTTGGATTAACAGTAACATTACACAGCAAGACTGGGCAACCTTTGCTGAGGGCCTTAAAGTAGCTGATAAGGAGCTGGCTGGTGGCAGTGAAAACTACCTTATAGTCTGAGCAGAAGGGGGCATAGCTAGTAAATCTGTGCCAGCCTTTCTCGGGTGTGTGTCTGTGTGCGTTTAAATCAAATCTCAATGTGTGTGTGTGTGTCAGCTACTTGAGCAGGGACACAAAGCACTAGTTGGACAAAGTAGGGTGCTGGAGGTCTTAGCTTGGCCACTCAGATGAGACCTCAATTCTATAGCTGTGCCAGTGGGGAGTCTTATTGGGGATCTGGAGAAACCAGCCCCAGACTGACTGTGATCTCTGTGTGCCCTTTAGGGAAATTGCACTTTACTGTGTGTATTTGTCATCCTCCTCATGTGCATGTGCCCCCACTGTCAGTGATGAGGACTGAGGCTCCTTGATTACTGGGCCAGTGTTGGGGCATCACACAAAGGTACTCATCTTCACTCTGACACCTAAGCTGAAGTGATGGATTATGGACACAAAGTATGCAAACATAAACCGTTGCTAAAAAGAAGGTAGAGTTCTGTAAGAAAACCTACCGTAACAGTAGATGTTCTAATGGATCATCACTGCAGTAGCTTAAACTGTTTGGGTCCTACTCCCTGCACCAGCCAGCTTCCCAAAGCTGTGGGCACCTTTCATATGCTCCAACTGTCAGAAACACTCAAGACACTCCATATAAAAAGGCAGTTGGAATAGAGAAAAATACTTCAGAACATCTTCTGTCCTTGAAAAAACGCCCTGAACATCTGTGCTAAGGAACGAGGTAAAACATAACTACATAAAAAAGGGTGAAAACAATTCCATCCTAGCAGCAAAAAAAGAACACTTGACAGAAAAGTAGGGGCTGGAGGGAGTGACAGGTACTGCAGTGGTGACCCATTAAAACATCTACTGTTACGATAAGCTTACTTAGAATGTACTATGCTCAATATTTGGATGACCATTTATAGCAGCCTAAGCTATTTGGGTGGATTACCAGAAGCTTAGTGAGGAGAAGCAAAAAAGGGATGATGCCACTAAGAAAGAATCCTGGAGTCCACCATAGAATGGACAAAGCAAAATCTGTTCTGGACCTGAAAAGGAATCCAGTTTGCAGTGCTTTGTAAAAGTGGGTACCAGAGGGCCATGATGATGTCTCAAGAATACTTCAAGAGTTCACCCCTTTCCAGAAAGGCACAGAAAGTGCCAATGCCTTTACTGAATGAGATACCATACTAAACCACTTCCAGGCAGAGTTGTAAGTATAACAAAAAATAACCATATGACACAGCCATCTAGAAATAGTCAACTTTGACTATGCGTGTCCTTTTTTCTTATCTTCCATAGGAGGCAAACAGCTGCTTAGCCTTCCTGAAAGGTCAAGTTTTGTCTAGGCAGTATCTGAGCTACCCGTCTACATCTATAGAGTGAGGAACCCTTTCTCCCTTGTTCTCTGGTTCAAAGATGACAACTGTGAGATTAACAGTCTGGCTGAAAGTAAACCCAGAGACAACGACTTCTTCTTTCGGCTTTTCCCAGTTAGGGGTTGCCACAGTGGATCACCTGTCTGCTCATGATTGGCAGTGGAGTTTTACAGTGTTGAGTTACCAGCCCAGCGCCTAACCTTCCACAGAAAGCGCACACACACACTCACGCCTAGGGCCAATTTAGTGTGTCCAATCCACCTACAGCATGTCTTTGGGATGTGGGAGGAAACCGGAGCACCCAGAGGAAACCCACGTGACCACAGGGAGGACATGCAGACTCCGCAAAGAAGGTACCCTAGCAGAGAATCGAACCGGAGAACCTCTTGCTGTGAGGGGGCAATGCTAACTGCTGCACCACCGCGGCCACCCCAAAGTAAACCCAGAGACTGCTGTGCAGAATTAGAGGAAGACCATGGAAACTCATTCTCTAGGCAAGGAGGAATCTTCTGAAAAATGAGGAAGGATCTCGAGTTGTCAAAATATCCCTGTTGGATTACACTCAGAACCCAAATGTCACAGACAATCTGATAAGAAGAGGAAGACTCGCGGACATATAAAGATTGTCAGAATGGGAGGGAAAAGGAACCTGAAAAATAATTTAGTCATGCTGACTGGAAACAATGTCCTTGAGAGTTGGAAACGCTGTCCTTGAGAGTTGGAGGCTTATTTCTTTTTTGAGCCTACTCTATTTTTTAATATCCTGATTGTTGGCTCCTTGCTGCTTAAACTGTTTGGAAAGGGGCTGAAGAGGAGGGCAAACTATTATTTGGTTTGAAAAACGGTTGGGAAATCCAAGTCTTTCCCCTTTCATCACAATTCTTAAGGACACATTGTTTGCCCTTTCACATCTAAGATACTGATCTATGGGAGACATTAAAATCTCAGGAAGGTTTTGATTATGAAGCCAAGCCAATTTCTTAAAAACTCATCCAGATGCAACAGCCTTGCAAGAAGAACCTGCTGCATCATCAGCACATTTTAAAATATGCAGTCACCTGAGAAATGGCTGTCACAGAAGCATTTAGTGGATTCTTCACCTCAGAAAAGGGACGGTTAGACATTAATTTCTGTATGTTCTCAAAAGACAAAAGCTTGACAAGTTCAAAATTCTGAAAGTTAAAGTACTAGAAGAATTAATTTAATTCCCTAACTTATCCACTTGCTTTCCCATCTCTGTTAGTGGGAATGTGAATACTAGCAATAACCTGTTAGCAGCAGATTTGGATATAGAAATGACTGCTGGGTCTGCTTTAGTATTACAAAACAGGCACTCATGTGTCTGTGGCACATTATAGATCCTGACATACAGTTTAGGGGCTGAAAGTTGCCCATCAAGAAGCCTTGATTCTCTAAAGCAGGTAATACAGGAGGGAGGTGCAGCTTTAGGGATCTGTATTTGTAACAAATCATAAAACATTTTGTGTTCCACAGGAACTGCATTTTTTAAACACATTTACTGAATTACCACTTGTGATATAGGCAGACTTCCATTTATATAAAAGTATACAAACCATATTAATTAATTCACGTTTATAAACATTATACAGTAAACTCTCAGTTAACCGGCACCCATGGGGATGGGTAGATGCCGGATAACTGTAGTTTCTGGTTGCTTGAAAGCTACTATTAAAAATAGGCCCGACTAATATTGTACCCTATACTATTTGTTTGGTTTGACTTGTTCTTAGCTTGAGGAAAGAGAATTTACTCCCATCTTCCTTTTTAAAACTCTAAAGCTCTAAAAAAGCAAGGTATGTTTCCGCAGGAGGGCAGAAAGTGCAACACATGAAAATTGTACTATTTCTTTTTTTTTTTTTTTCTGGTTGCTTTAGTTCCGGTTAACTGAGAGTTTACTGTAGATCACACAATCTTCTATACAATATAATCAATCCAACATTACATAAATTGTTCAATTCCCGCCTTCTCTTCAACTTCATTCCTCCACCAAAACATTTTTCTGCTTGTATTGTTAGCACAATTTCCATTTTTTTAATGCAATTTACTCCTGCCCTTTTCTAAAGATCCCACTTCCTATTCTTTTGTCTCTGGTCCAATTTTCACTACTTCAGGTATGGCTGGTTTACAGTTCAATTTCCATTGCTTTTTTGGTGACAGCCACCAGAATTAAACTTAAGTCCTTACTATGTCTGGGCAATTCAAATTTTGTATTCCAGCTCAAAAAAATAACTTCCGTAGTTACTCATTTGTTTGCCCAGTACTTCTGACAGAGTTCACTGTAGGGAATTTTTTAAAACTCTGCCAAGTGATTCCACTCAGCAAACATATCCTCCCAAGTACCTTTCTTTCCCTTACACCTCCAACATTTGCAAACTACCTGAGGAAAATGTTTCATTTTAAAACCACTGAAACACCTCTCGTACTGGATATATTACTGAAAATATTCTTAAGTAGGGAAATCACAATGAATCATGCCCTTAGAATCAGAATTTCATACTGAGAAGAAACTCCTGAAATACACTCCTCCCCCCTGCATTGACTGCTCTTCTGACTGGAAAATCATGTCAGAATGAGAAGTAACTTTTTGCCTTTTTTAACAAGCAGGTTGAGAAGATGAGGAAAAAAGTAAACAAATCTTTGAGGAACTCCTCCAGTAAATACGCTCCTGTCCATAGAAATAAAAACAAATGACTGGAGGTTTTGATCACTAAGCACATTCTCTCAACGCCTGACCATTAGGCACACTGAACACAGCAACCATAGCATCATTCCTGCGAAGTGAAGACCATAACAAAAGTGGATCTCCCATGCCCACTAAGGGTATTCTAATGGTCTCAGAGGACTTTGCTAAACTGCTAATCTTTGGTGGCTTGGAAGGCTATAACAAGAGGACAGGGGGCACAAGAAGGGTTCTCTGAGAAACATTCATTGGCCACAGGAGCCATACTATCTCTAAGGCTCCTTAATATGTTTTTCTTTTTGTACAATGAGGAAGGAAGAATTGCAGGGAAACTGACTTCTGTACCATCTGTAAGCCAGGAAAGAGGTATGAAATACAGGTAGTGAAGCCTTGAGGTGTCAGAAAGGAGAACAGCAAAGAATAAGTGGCTCCACAGTAAGTAAATCACTAAAGTTCCCCATAAGCACATACTTTCCTCAAAAAGAAAACTTCAACAGAAATGACAGTTTTGCTCAAAATATAAACTTTTCCTCAAGAATTTACACAAACACCATCATTATCACACTGTATTAACAGCCCAAGTCACACTGCTTCATAACAACAATAAAAGTAAAAGTTACTACAAAAAAACCCTACAATTTATAGTAGTAAAAGTAATAAAATAAGAGTTTCCCCAATAGAAACTTAACCGCCCAGCTCATGAAAGACTGCTAAATGACTGACAGAATCACAGGAAACACTCACTTTGGGTAACAGAATCCACCAGTCTTCTCAAGCAATGCTTGGGTCTTAGGGCAATTAGGATTTTCTTATATGAACAGAAGTTGTCACCCATAGATACCGATATTCCCACTGTGTATAACAATATCTGCTGACCTGCAATAGTCTTCTCAGGCACTGCTTAGAGCTCTTAGATTCTACAAAGTAAAAAAAAAAAAAAAATCCTATCAATTCCATTCACATACCACACTGTCTATGGCACTACTTTTGTTCTTTTCTCTGAAATGATCAGGAGATGCCCTTTCCCAAGGCCCAATCCAAGAAAAGTATCCAAGGGGAATTTACTCCAGTCATGGAAGTCTCATCCCAAAACTCAAGTGTAGCCTCTACCTTCCCCACTGCAGTAGGCATCATCTTCTGTAATACTACTGCACATTTACTTAACAAAAGAATGGAAGGCTGTGGGCAATGTTAGATTCTAACACTGCCCATAAAATCTCGGTACTTGCGTATTATCGCAACCAGATTTTGCGATACAATGTACTTTATTGAGGTTAAGTAACCAAATGAAAAATATGTGTACTACGGAAGGGTAAGTGTTCAAGAGTGTTCTGGGAAATTGGTAGTGCTTTTTTAGGCAATTATGTACAATTTTAGGATTTGGGGCTTGCGTGCTGTAAAAACATCTAGCACTGAGTTCAGCGCTAAGAGTGGTCGCGTGTGTACGTATATTGGCCTAAAAGCACTGTGGGACTTGGCGTACAATGTGTAAGGTGTTTTCCAGATTAATTTTTTTGCTTTAGTTTGTTATTTTTGGAGTTGCTACTTAAAATAAGAAATGGGACACCAGTCGGAAGGATTATTCTTCCAGTTTACCATATGTAAACTTAATGTTTTTGAAGAAAAGAAGAAACTGGACACATGAACGTAATACAGGTAAAGTATGTATTGGTCATTTTCATACAGTATACAGTAAATCGGAGACATGCGATTTAATTTATGTGAAGTACCAAGTAAGTTTCAAACAAAATAATGAAAAGGTTGTTTAATAAACTTTGTTAGAAGTACAAAGTTCTGCTTTGATTTTATGTACTGATGCTTGTAGTTTTACTGCAATGCCCGTTTTAATTTCTTTTTTTGTAAGTATGTGATACGACTCTAGAGACAGGGATTGTTAGTTGATCTTGTACTGTTTTTCTGCATACAAAGCTTGAGAAGATGCGGATTGCTCAGTTGCTGTTGTACCGAGTTCAGTGTAGAAAAGCTGAACTAAAGCTTTGACAACTTTTGATGGCACGAGAAAAGGAACGCATATAAAGCAGTATAGGGCAAACTTTAGCTGACATTACATGCTGGCGGTAACATGGGAAACCTATTTTCAAGACTCATTTTGTCAGTGAATTTAATAGTAAACATTGTTAAACCTTACAAACATTACAGAAAATATGTTGTTGAAGTTTATAAGACTATTAGTGTTTTTCCACGTAAACCAAAGCAACTAGTATTACCACGAAAATCTGGTTGCGATAATACACAAGTACCAAAATCTCTTTTCTGTTGGGAGAAATCAATTTGATCTTCCCCCTTGGCTGACCTGGTGTGACTCAGTTTGAACTCTACAGTTCCCTACAAAACGGAATCTACAGGATTGCAATTGGTCACCATAACAAAAGCAGTTTCTCTCAGCATTTAAGCAGATTGAACTCTACAGTTCCCTACAAAACAGAGTCTACAAGACTGCAACTGGTCACCATAACAAAATCAATTTCTCTCAGCATTTAAGCTGAGTAGGTTGCACACAAAAAGCATTTGTTAAGCTTTCACTTACAGTGCTATGTAAGTAAGCAGGTCACCATTTTGGTCAGTCATAGGGCTCTTTTTTCTACTTGAGTGTTTGCCTCCTTCCCCTGTAACTTAAGTAAACAGACTCTTACATTAAGAACTATAATACTTACCTTATAGCTTTAGGACACCTTGGGAAACCTTGTAAACTGCAATAGCCTGACATTTGAACAAGTAACCCTTGTAAAAATTCCCAAAATTGTATACTGTTGGTCTGTCTTTTCTGCTAAACATAACTAAAATTACAGTGGTGAGTGCAAGTAAGAATAAAATTAAAGTACTGAGTGCAAATAACATTATAGTACTGAGTGCAGATTTTAGGCCCTTACATTCAACTTACCTCTGTTGTGGTGTCTTGAGTCAGTCAGGGTATTCCCTGTAACCACTTCTACTGCCTTCTCTTTTCCCCCACCCCCCTCTTTCCTCAAACAGGTTAAACTGCTACAATTCAGTACAGGCATCATTTTTCAAATCTAGGTGCTAAGGATTTCCCTCTCTCTTCCCCCCTTGGCTGACCTGGTGTGACTCAGTGTAAGTTTCTTCATTGTATGGATCTTTTACTGTTTTTTGTGTAACTGAATGACCTGCTGCTAAATTCTGATTCTGCACAGACTGCTCTATTTTTTTTGCAGAGGCTCTATAAGTAGCTAGTGACTTTACTGAATTTCTGTGGTAATATTTGTGTTGAAACTGTACCTAGAGAAAGTGTATAATCAGAGCTCCTACTTGTTGCATGTGTTTTTAATGTTTAAATTGCACACACACATTGAAGAAGTGCTTTTATGACTTGAATAACTTGGGCTAGCTATACCTGAAGTGCTTTTACTGGCAACTTTCCAGTTGTACAATTGTGAACAATTTACTTTTCCTGGCATATCTTTAAAATCTGGCAAGCGTTTATTTACTGCACTACTCTCTTGCTTAGGTTTCTTAGCTATAAATCTTAGTTCATTCTCAAGTGTGGTACTTTACCCCCCACCCTCAAACCTTTTTGAATGTATTATTATAAAATAACTGCCTGTTGTTGCCTTCATGCTTACCCTAGAATCTCTGCTTTTCTCTTTTCCTATTTGAACTATACAGTTCCCTACAAAACGGAGTCTACAGGACTGCAATTGGTCACCACAACAAAATCAGTTTCTCTCAGCATTTAAGCAGAGTAGGTTGCACACAAAAAGCATTTGTTAAGCTTTCACTTACAGTGCTGTATAAGTAAAGCAGGTCACCATTTTTGTCAGCCATTGGGCTCTTTTTTCTACTTGAGTATTTGCCTCCTTCCCCTGTAACTTAAGTAAACTGACTCATATTAAGAACTATAATACTTACCTTATAGCTTTAGGACACCTTAAGAAACCTTGTAAACTGCAATAGCCCCGCTACGTTCTCCCTTGCTACGATCGGGCTCTCTTCGCTCCCCTCCCTGCCCCCAATTCTCTCCCGCCCCCAGTACCTCTAAATTTATAGTACTATAGCCACTCCCCCACTTTCTAGACCCTATCTGCTTTCTTCTGGGATAATTGCTCCCACCCCCATTCTTCTACCTACATTTTAATAGCACCTATTAGCTTTCATCTGGCATTCTCTCCAATCCCACTTCCAGTACCTTTTACCTCACCACTCCATCTTCTGGTGTTGCATCACCAGGTAAAACAGTTCCTTAACTCACTAGCTGAATCACAGATAATGATATACTCCTCTTTACTACCCCTCTTGTTCGCACCATACCTCCTTACCTTGTATGAAAACCAGTTTCTCACAGGATTTCAGGTCCCGAAAGGCCATACTGTCACCCCAGCTGTAAATCCTCCCACCTTCAACCATACTTACAGTACGATGTCCTATCAAACATCTTGTTCAGTCTATCAACATCTCAACCCCAGGGACATTAGCTCTAGATCCAAACACTACCACAAACAAACAAACAAACACATTCCTGAAGTTCATCACCAAGTATAGACTTGAACTAATACTTGGTGGTGATATTCACCCCAATCCTGGCCCACTCACTTCAGATACACATACCCCCTCTACTTGCAATCTAAGCTACAAACCTACAATTAATAGGCCAACTAACTCTCTCCTAGACTGTCATCTCAATATTAGAAGCATTAATACCAAGGAACATGAATTGCATGCACTTCTGGATGTCCACTCCCCTGAGATTCTCTGTTTACCTGAAACCTGGTTAAAACCTAACACTACAGACAATGAAGTGTTACCACCTGGGTACAACATACACAGGCTGGATCATGCTTCGGGGAAGAGGGGTGGGGGTAGCTGTACTCTATAAATCTGAGTTGAATGTCACCATAGATGTAATACAACCACCTCAGATTAATAACTCAGAGATTCTTGCCACCAAATTGCAACTTAATAAAAATAAATGCATTAATATCATCTGTATGTACATTCCCCCAGGTAACAATATATCTACACTTGAAGATATCCTGCACTGGCTGTCATGTCACTACCCCCAAGAAACTCTACTACTTGGAGACTTTAACATAGACTGGGGCACCTGTTCCTCAGAATCCCCAACCACCCATATTAACCTGCATGCATTTACACAAATCATATCCACCCCTACCAGGACAGGTAAACCCAACCAAAAAGAAAGCATACTTGACTAGGTACTCAAATAGTCACCCCCAACTGTACACCTCTGGTACCCTCCCTGATGGCCTAAGCGATCACCTTCTCACATATGTAATTAAGCACAAAGCCATTAATTCCCAACAACCCTTACTCAGAAAGGATAAAAACAATAAAAAAGTTGACCCTGCCAAATTCCAATAAGAACTAAACTCATGTAATTGGTCTATTCTAAAACACCTCCCCTTAGAGGAAGCAGTAGCATACTTTAACAAATTCCTTGAGATCCTTGATTTGCATGTGCCTGTTCATTCAAAGAGAACAAAGGCAAAAACTGCGCCATGGCTTTCTAAGGAGTCTAAACTCAAAATTACCTTTAGAAACAAGCATGGGCTTTATGGCATTCTTCTAAAGACCCCCAAGATCACATTAAATACAGGCAATCCAGGAATGAAACTAAAAAATCCATTTTACAAGACAAAAAACAATATTACTGTAATTTACAGACAGTAAATCAAAATAACCCTCAGAAGTTTTGGGCAGGTTTAAATAATCTACTACATCCTGGACAAACTTCAACCCCAATCCCTGTTGCTACTATTGATAAAACCCCTGAAGATGTTTGACAGTTTTAACCGATTCTTTACTGAGACAATTCAAGCCCTAGCTAGCCAACTACCTCCTAGCTCCCCTGGTCCTGAAAGTAGCACCCCTAGAAACCTACTCGCATTCAACTTCCAGACATTCGCCACTTCACTTATTCATACCTTGATCAAAAAATTAAAACCCACTACACTTTCTGCTGATCAACTCCCTGCCGAATACCTACAAAAATCAGCTGATGCTATTGCTTACCCCGTCTCAATACTAATCAATCGAACCATAGTAGAAGCTAAAATTCCCACCATCTGGAAAATCTCCTATGTAATCCCACTTCACAAAGGAGACAGCTCTACTGAATTCTCCAATTATAGGCCAATAGCTATACTCTCTCCACTTGCAAAGATTATGGAAAAATGTATTCATAGACAACTCCTGCACCACCTAATCCAGAATCACCTTATGGCAGACACTCAGCATGGCTTCCGTCCTCATCACAGCACTACTTCAGCCCTCCTAGCCTTTACCAACACCATAAACCATAATCACAACAATAATTATAAATCCTCAGCCCTCTTCTTGGATCTTTCCAAGGCATTCGATATGGTTGATCACCAACTTTTAATCCACACACTGCAAACATTCTGTCTAGATACTAGAGCCCTTCAATGGTTTCAATCCTACCTGAATGGTCGACAGCAGGCTATCCTCTGGCAGAACAAACTCTATAACCTTCTACCTAACACCCTTGGAGTACCACAAGGTTCTATACTAGGGCCCTTGCTGTTCTCCATCTTCATTAACGACCTTTATACTGTCATCCCAAAAGTCAGCTGTATCCAATATGCTGATGACTCTACTCTGATTTGCTCAACCACATCTCCAATAGAGTTATGGTCAGCTACCCAGACCACCTTTAATACAACAGAAAACTGGCATTCTGAACGTCATCTGATCCTAAATCCCAAAAAACTAAAATGCTGTTATTTTCACCAACACTTAGATCTACCACTTTCACCTTTACCATAAATTCAAATGATGGCACAATAATCTCCCCTGACCCCTCTACAAAACTATTAGGTGTCATCATAGATAATAATCTAAAATTCGACCTACATGTTAACCAAACTATCAAAACCATCAATAAAAAACTAGGGTCACTTTACAGAATAAAAGCCTTCCTAACCCCTCCAGCTAAAATTGCCATAGCTCGCTCTCACCTTCTTTCAATCCTTCTGTATGCATCCACTCTACTCTCGAATTTAAACAAGACTGTCCTTAAACTCTCAATTTGCTACAACCACATTGCCAGGTTTGCCACTGGGCTGCCTTTTAGGACACATCATTGCATCAATCTAAATCAGCTTGGGTGGCTTGAACTACCCAGCCTAATCCAGTATAACCAACTGATTATGGCCTATAAAATCCTCTATAATCCGGACAATACTCCTGCACTTAAAAATATTATCACCCCCTATAACAATCCTAGACCGCTTCGATCCTCTAACAAACTACTAATTCAGACTAGCAAAATTAATAACACAGCCGGTGACTCTCTCTTTGCAAACTCTGCAAGTAGATCCTGTGAGACTCTTCCAGCTGATATTACCTTATTTTCCACCTTAAGTCAATTTAAAACTAGACTCAAACAACATTTGCCAATTAACTGACTATATCAATGTATCAAACCTGGCTAACTCTCTCTAGAATGTGTAAAAATCTGTTAACCAGCTTACTATGTAATTTAATTGAATCCTGACAGACGCTTGGGAATAACTCTAACCTGTGGAACTTGTTTAACTTGCTTACTTATGTAATCTCTGTAAATAGTCTGTTTGTAATATGTAATGCTGGTATTATGTAATGCTTTATCTGCTTACCCTTGGAGCTTTTATAGGTTCATAGGTTGATACTAGGCTATCTGCCCTAGGGCATTTACAAGCCTAGCCAGAGTGTGTTTGGCTTTCGCCACCCTTCTTAGATTAGTTGACTGTGCCTCTGTATAGTAGGTCACAGAAGATAGTCCATTTAAGGTTAGTTTACCGTGCTTCTGTCTAGCAGTGACACAGAAGAGATCCCAGGGGTAAATTTACGATCTCCCATCCAAACGTCAAGATTCTTCTTGAAGAGGGTCATTGAGGGGCTCTGTCTGACATGGATTGGGATTTTGTTCCAGAGTGAGGGGGAGCCTCTGAGATATGAATCTGTCCCTCCAGCATGTTCTATTTATTTCTGTGCTGAGGTTTAAGTCACTGTAGCATGTATTTCTGATGGATTTGGATTTCTTGAGGTGGAGCATGTCCATTAATTCAGGGTTGGACATGGCTTTATTCGTCAGGCACAGATCGCCTCTGAGTCGGCGGTAAGCAACTGAGTAGAGCTGGAGTTTCTTTAGCCTAACTGCATAGGGCATCTGTTTGAGTCCCTTGATCCTCTTGGTGAGGTACTTTTGGGGTCTTTCTAGTTGTAGCAGGTGTCGGGTAAGGTACATTCCAAATGGGGCACTGTATTCAATTATGGGCCTGATGAGTGATGAGTAGAGGGGCACAATGACCTCTCGATCTAGATGTGAACCCCTTCGTGATAAGATGGGCTATATAGAATGTCTTTCTAACCACTTTGGCAATGTGATTGTCAAAGGAGAGACTGCAATCTACTTGGGTCCCCAAATCCATAATTACTTCTTCCGTACTTAATGGATTACCAGCTATGTGGTAATTTGTGGGCACTTTGTTTTTCTCAAAGGGGATGACTACGCACTTTTTGGCATTTAGCTTTAGGCCATGGCTCTGGCACCAGTTATCCGTCTCTGAGAGACCTTTTTGGAGGAGGCTTGTGTCAGCCGGCGAGTTGATTATGGCCCCCAGTTTGCAGTCATCTGCAAACTTTGTCAGCCATAGTCCTCCTGTGTTAACCTGTACCTCAGAGAAATATATATCGAACAAGAGAGGTCCCAGGACTGGGCCTTGTGGGACGCCACTTATAATTGGTTTAGAGTCTGACATGGCACCTGCAATTCTGACCATGTGGTTTCTATCCCTAAGCCAGTTTGCAACCCATCTTGTGACATAGGGGTTGATATTTAAGCTGGTGAGCTTATTTATGATGCCCGAGTGGGGTATTGTGTCGAAGGCTTTTGCAAGGTCAAGGTAGGCTGTGTGGACTACCTTCCCTTCGTCTATGGCCTTGGTGACTGTTTCAAAGAAATTGACCAGGTTCAAGAGGCAAGATCTGCCCTTAACAAAGCCGAATTGGGTAGGATCCAGTGTTTGGAGGTTCCCAATGTCTTTGTTTATGAGTTCCATGATGACACGCTCCATAGCTTTGCAGACCAGGCTAGTTAGGCTTATAGGGCGATAGTTTCCGGGGTCCGTTGTGGCACCACCTTTATGGAGTGGGACCACTGTTGCTGTATGCCATTCTTTGGGTACATATCCTGTTGTAAGGCTGAGACTGAACAGTGATTTTAAGTGAGGGTTCAGTTCTTCTTGGAGCTCATGTAAAACGCAGCCCGGGACACCATCCGGTCCCACTGATGCTGTTTTTTTTTTGCTTTGGAGAGGGCAGCTCTCACCTGTGCATCTGTGATGTCAGGGAGGCTACACTCTTTTGGGATAGTCATTTGGGGGGAGGGGGGGGGAGAAGTTTGCACTGAACCTGTCTGCCAGGATGTTGGCAATGTCTGTGGGTTCAGTGTATTTTTTGTCATTTTGCACCAACTCAGAGCATATCTGGGAGTTTCCACCCAGGTTTCTGACATAACTAAAGAAAGCCTTGTGATTATCTTTAGCGTCTTGTGCAATTTTTCTTTCGAAGCCTGCCTTAGATGATTTTATGAGGGATCGTAGTTTCTTGCTAGTACTGATCAGAGTTGCCTTCCCTTTCAGGGATTTTGCTCATCATGTAGTAGCTTCCTCCTTCTGTTGTACAGCTTATTTATGGCTGGGGTCCAACAGACAGGTCTCCTGCCTTTGGAGGAGTGTGTCTTGGTTTTATTTGGGATAGCATGATCCATGCATTCCTGTAGGTATCCACAGAATGCATTTGTAAAGGATTCTGCAGTTTGGGCCGTATTTTCCACTGGCCCTGGGGCTTTGAAGGATTCCACCTCGGTTTTGAAAAGTGGGAAGTTTGCTTTTGAGAAGTTTTTGACCGTGGTTTCCTTTGCTGGGGGTGGGGACAGGATATGGATGTCCATAGTGATCAATTTATGGTCAGATCTTACCAATGAGGGGTATACCTCTGGTATGGAACATAGAGTCCCCATGTTGGTGATGATCAGGTCCAATATGTTTTCCCCTCTTGTGGGAGTGGTGACCAATTGTTCCATAGCATTTGAGTTTATAAATTCTAGGAACCGTTGGGCTAGGGTGTTGGGGCTTGAGTAGTGCTCCCAGTCTATGTTTGTGTAGTTAAAGTCACCCAATATAATGGTGTTTGGAGAGACCTTCATATTCTCCAGTGTCTTCAGGAAAGCAGAGTGGGGTTCCTGAGTTTGGGAGGGTGGTCTGTAGCAGGCTACAAACTGGAAGGCAGTTTTGCCCACTGTTAGTTGCACATGGATGGTCTCAGATGCTTCGTGCAGTGCCACTAGCCTGGAGGTATGGGTATCTTTGATGAATATGGATACTCCCCCTCCTCTTGTGGTTCGGTCCAAGTTTTGGGGCCGAAAAGCATGGTATGAGGGTTAGCCTGGCAGTGCTGGGGTGCTCTCGGGAGCCTTGAACCAGGTTTCTGTTACTGCACAGATATATTCTCCATACTGAGGAGAGCCTTGAGTGCATGCATCTTGAGGTTTAGACTTCTGGCACTGAGCAGCATTACCCTTAGTTTCTTTTTCCTTGTGTTGTCTAAGGAGGTGGGTTTGTCTTTTGAGCCTTGCCTAAAAAAGGCACTATGGGGGTGGCAAGAGCCTTGGCCAGTATTCGAAAACCCAGGGGTGACAGGTGCAAGCCGTCCCTAGCGAAGCAACGTGGCTTGTCAAGCATGTCATCCCAGGCTGACAGACACTGGATCCCCTTTGAGTGACACCAATACTTTAGCCAATTGTTGAAATTGATCATTTTGTCTTTATACTGTGGTATCATTCTTGGTGAGGGTAAGATGCTACTCATGGTCAGGGTCATACCGGCCTGGGCCACATGATCAGAGAGCTCCTCTATGTCTCTTTTCATGTAATCCAGGGAGGTATGTCTCAGGTCATTCACACCAGCATGGACAATGATGGAGTCATATTTGTACTTGCTTTGGAGTGACCTGAGTGCTTGTGTTATCTGGCGGATCCTGGCACCCGGCAGGCAGCTTACAGTGACCTTCTCCTTGTTCAGTCTGGTGAGAGGGAAGTCAGTGTGTCTGACAATAGAGTCACCTATTACAAGTGTATTAGGTGCGTTGTTTAGCCTTAAGGGCTGTGACTGTGTGGCACACTGACTTTGTGAACTATGTGATACGTGGGTATTGTTGTGGGGTAGCAGTTGCTTGGATGTCTGCTTTGGAGGTCTCTGTTGCTTGGGCAGATTTTTATTTAGAGCCTCCGAGTGTGTGTTTGTGTGTTTGGTTTGATGTTGTGATAGGTCTATGTGAGACTGGATTTGTGGTGTGTGTGATTACCTTCTCCTCTAGACTGACCGTGCCAGTACTATGTTGAGAGAGCTCAGCCACCAGTTTGGCTACATAGTTGCATCTCTCACATATATTTGAGCTTGTTGGGAAGAGGAGAGGGTGGTCTGTGTACATAAGGCGGTTGTAACATTGCCTCAAGTTTCCCATATTCATCAGCTGGACTGGAGAGTAAACCTGAAACTGACATTTGGACATGCCAGAATAGTATAAGGAATTACTTTTTGACTTTATCAAAAAGGACCAATAGGGAGCCAAGTACTTAAAGGGAGTATAAGAGGGTGTAGTGCTTTAGTTTATTAGTGCTTACTTATAAAATACTTATCCTAGCTACTGCTGGGTTTTAGAAGGAAAATAGAGTGCTTACTTTGAGATTTGGAACAGTTCTAAGGGAAAAAGTGAAGAGCAGGCTTTGTGGAGCCAGGAATAGTTTTAAACCTGATTAAGCGACGCTGCCCGATGCTGTGCTATGCGCAAAAACACGCAAATGAGGGTTTTAAGAGAGGGAGATCAAGGAGTTTGGAATTGACCCAAAATGGCCAATAAAACTACAGTTTCTAGGCAGTAACCACTCCCACAGGGGCAGGCAGGCTGTTCAGTGTTTACCACTGCCACTGATGAACACAGAGACTTCCCTTTAGCCCAAGCAAGCAATGGCCTCCAAGAAACTTACAAACAGTTCAGAACAGCAAATCTGTAACTGAACTTTTTTTAAATTTCAGAAAGTGGGAAAAAAGCAAGATTTTTTTGTTTTGTTTAAAGATAGCAGAGATACACAAGTAGCAACAAGTTAGAACAGTGCAATAAATGACCCCACACTTGAGTGCTAGTCCAGAGACAAGTAAAATGCAAGTTTTAAGGAAAAAAAACTATTAAGTGCAACACAGGAAATGCAGTAAACAGGCTCTAGATGTGTTCTAAATACAGTTCCTAATACAGATATCAAGTTTAGCAAGCTGGAAAACGCCAACAAGTAGGCGGCAATGCAGAAATCTTAAATAATCTGAAGAAAAATACTTAAAATCTCAAAAGGGGCTCCTTTCTTCTCTCAGCGTTTTTTCCTCTTGGTTGGTGCCTCACCAACAGCCAACAAGTCTGAAAAGACACCAAAACCACGAGGCAATCGGGTTTTACCCCAGGCCTCCGCTGAAAATGGACATACATCCAGTCGGACTATCCCAGTCAACAAATGTAAAATAAAATCAATAAAATAAAATCTTACCCAACACATTAGAAAAATATCCCATTACAACAGGACATATGTTCTGGTAAAATGATTACCTCTAAAGGAGACAACAGTGTGTGTAAGAAAGTACAGTTGTGTAAGAACTTACTATAACAATAGATGCCCAACTGATCAATGCTGCAGTATTAACCTATGAAAATAACTTGTCAAGGATAGCTGTACATCCAGACAACATACCAAAGCCTAGGTGCCGTACCCTACTTGCCAACTGTCCGATATAGGACATCCGCCCAATGTAAGCAGTGGTACATGCAGGATGTACAGACACAGAATACCTCAGAAGTTTCTTGCCATCAGGCAAGACCTAAATTTTCACTTCAGCATTGGTTTGTCAGCTGTAGGACTACAGCGTTTTCCTTTGCAGTTGGTCAGATAAGTATCCCCACTAGGGACCCCCTCCTCTTTTTCTTTTTTGTATTTAAGTTTTGTACATGTCATCAGAGAGAGAAATGCAATTGCATGAGGCAGATTTCTGAGAGAGATTACCATACTAAATGTTTGTTTTGTCTGGGTGCAGACCACAATTATAGGGATTGCTCTGTCAGGCATTCCTGTGCAAGGCTTGGCATAGACATCTGTCCTCTATGAAAATTTGAGAACCAGAAACTTGAAGCCCTTGCTCATGGTAAGATGGTGTCAGAGTTCTCAATAGCCATTCACTGAAGTAGCTTAAATTGGAAACTTCTTCTGCAGAGTTGGACTCCGACGTCTCCATCGTGTCTCATGAGACCTCAGGCCATCTGGCTGCTTCTGCTGTTACCACTACAACGGACTCCATTTGAGGCCAATACAGCACAGCCACCTTGCAGTCTGACCAGTCATCTGCTTTAGCCTAGAAGGGGGAAGTGCAACTTATTATAATGGAGGTACTGGATGGCATACTTAAAATTTTAGTTAGGGAAGAAGTTCCCTGTACTTTGAGGTACATCAGGGCCCAGAGTCTCCTGGGTTAGTAAGGGCAGACATCGGATCTAAAAAAGAAACAGAATATTAAACATACGGTTTTCTCTTCTGTCTGTGAAGGATTCTTAGAGTAGCAGGATTTTACATGGGGTCTTTTTACGACCATTATGTCTAAAACCACCTTACTTTCCTGCTACTTCTGTACCTTCTTGCTCTTCTCCGCTTAACCGGATTATTAATACTAACATATGTTCACTTCTTTTTTTTTTTTTAACAAGAAACATTTTTATTAGATTATCACGCTTGACATAGGCAGTCATACATTTATACAAATGAAAACAAACCATACTGGCATAACTTTAGTTGCAAATATCATACATCACAAACCATATTGACATAATTGCAGTTGCAAACATTATACATCACTTATAATCTATCTAGTCATTGTCAAACATTACATAGCTCATTCAATCCTGCCATCTTCTAAACCTCATTCCTCCTCTGCATGTATTGCTCCCACATTTCCCATTTTTACCTATGTAATTTGCTCCTACCCTTTTCTAAAGGTCATAATTCCAGTTCTATCACTGTCACTATATTCACTACTTCTAATAAAGTTGGTTTAGACTTGTATCCATTTTCTAGTAATAGTTTATGCCTTGGCAATTCCAATTCTGTATCATAGCTCAAAAAATCATTTCTTTAGTTACACCAATTTGCTCACCCAGTATCTCTGACAAAGCAGTCTGCAGGGAATCTTCAAAGTCTGCCAACTCATTAGACTCACAGAATATATGTTTCCAGTTACCTCTTTCTTCCCCATCACATCTCCAACAATTACTGTGCACCTGAGGAAAATTCTTTGCAGTCTACGTGAGATAAAAAAAATACCTATGCAAACATTTCCAAGCAAAGATCCTAAATCTTCTACACTTTGCTGCATATTTCGGAGACATACATATATCCCCCATTGTTTTCTTGTAAATTCCTTATCCAATCTCTTTCCAATCCTTTCTAACCTCCTTTGATTGATTCTTATAGTTATCATGCAATATTTTGTGTGCTCTACCAATTACTTCCTTTTCTAACAGCAGCTTCTGTTCTAGATTCTACTAAAAACTCTACCAGTGCCGATCTTTTGCTTAGGATGCCCCTATTTCTTTCTCTTTGCCTATACTTGGACATTAATTCTCGATACGGAAGGCAATCTCTATCCTGCAGTCCAAATAAATTCTTGGCCTCTTCCCATTCTATCACCTTTCTCTCTCTAATTATTTGATCCAAATACCTTTTTTTAACCAGTTTTCTTCAATAAATTCCAGCCCCTCTTGCCTATTGTCTGAATCCATAACTGCAGCCATCCCTTTTGGCAGAATCTCCTTTCCCATGCTGGCTTAGTTCTTGGAATACTTTCTGTTACTTTATGAATATAACATTCTGCATGATTATTGTTACTCTCCTTAAGAATCTGCTCCAATATCCCAATCTTTCCTTGTTTTTTTTGAGCCCCCCCAACCCCCCCCCCCCCTGTTTCATCATCAACCCTTTCCACTTTGAATTATAGGTTTCTGCTTGTGCTATGTACAGGAGCCTTAACTGTGTAGCTCTAAAATACCCCTTCAAATCGGGTAATCCCAAACTGCCTTCTTCAATTGGAAGAATTAGCTTATAATACTCAACTCTTGCAGTTTTCCCCTCCCAGATAAAATTCTTCAGCTTTTTATTAATAGCTATCCACAGTTTCTCTTCTGGTTGATAAAAATAAGACTGCCCTGTGAACAAAAGTAAAGGGACTAAACATTTTAACTGCTTGTATCCTGCTATCCATGCCCATATAACAGAGCTTTCAATTTCTTAGTTTTTGTGTCATCTTTTAGTCTCTTCCCACATATCCTTAGCTGCTACACTAGAAAGTTTTTTAATCCACACTCCAAAGTACTTCATTTTTGTTGTCTCCCCAAAAATATGAATATTGCTGAACCAATCTGTGTGTGGGTACACAATTTACAGCTATTGCCCGTTTTAGCTTTCTGTATCCCAAAAGAACTTGAAACGGCCTCAAAATGTTCCACAACAATGAAATGTCCTTTTCTGGTTTTATCAGGTATAAAATATCATCCACAAATTCAGCCAACTTTTCTTGACTGCCATACCAATTATATCCTTGAATTTGTGAGTCTCTTCTCTTCTTTGCTAATATACTGCAAATAAAGGGGAAAGAGGACGCCCCTGCCTCGTTCCTCTGCTCAAACAGAAATTATCAGTGTGAGCCCACCTACTTTAATTTTTACCTCCAATCCCTCATATACCCTCCTAATCTAACATGATAACTTTAACAGGGAATGTAAATGTTTCCAATGCCCTGCTCAAACTCCCAGCTTACTCTGTCAAATGCTTTCTCTGCATAAAGACCAACCAACAACAATGGTATTTTCTTACATTCAGCTTCCCTCTGGATCATCGGTGTTCTGTTAATGTTGTCAAATGTTTGTCTCCCCTCCACAAAACCACAGTAATCCATGTCTATCAATTTTGGCATCACCTTTGTCATTCTTATAGCCATTATAGACAAACACTTTGTAGTCATGGTTTAGTAATGAAATGAGAGGGGCCTTTACCCTCTTTAGGTACTTCTCCTCCTCTTAAAATACTGTTAAAGAAAACCTTCCAGATCTTTATCAGTTTTTTTCCCACCTAACTTTCAAACTTCTACAAGAATACCATCAATTCCTGGGGACTTTCCTACTGATTGGTTATGCATCATCATTTTTATTTCATCTCCTCCTATCCTATTAGTAATTAACACTAATCTACCTCTAACACTGGCATATTTAATTATTCCATAAACATTTCCATTTGTAGGTTTACACTGACCTCCATATTTCTCTGCATTATACAGACTTTCATAAAATTTCCAAAATACTTCTAGTACCTCTACAGGATCTCTTATCTTCCTTGTTATAGGCTCCCCAAGCTTGGCAACAATGTTTTCTACTTTCTGTTGCCCAAGTTGTTGCACTACAAGTTTTTGTGCTCTGGCATTACTATCAAAAAACAGTTGCTTAACAATCTTTCTAAACTCATGCATATTATCAAGGTAATACTTTTTTTTCTGCTTAACATTCTGCAATTGCTCATCTTTTTCTGTGAGATTCCCTTTATTCTGCAATACTTTAACATTTGTCAGTCCCTCTAATTCTTGTTGCTTCTTAACCATATCTCTTTCTCTTATTTCCACCTTATTTTTAAACTCCACTTTAGTTTTATCCCACTCCCTAGCCATATTTTCAGAAGAAATGTCGGTCTTCTCTAACTACTCATGAATAATTTGCACTGCCCATTCCTTGAATTCCTCTCTTTTTAACAGGTGGGAAAGTGCCAGCATCTTATTTTTATTTCATTACCCTGGGTTTTTATTTTAGTTATTACTGGTCTGTGATCTGAAATAGTTATTGGATGTGTATCAAAACTTTAATTAAAGGCACATGTTCTTGTGAAATGTAAAATCTGTCTAGCCTAGCCCAGTTTTTGTATCTTGGGAATAATATGCAAATTCCTTCTGAAATCCTACTACTGAAGTCACATCTACCATGCCAAATACTTTCATAAATGTCTTCAAAAAATCTACCCTCCTTTGTTATATTTTCTCTTCTGGGCCCCCCAGACACATCTTCACTGCTGAAAATCAAATTCCAGTACCTACCTTAAGTAGTATTCCATCTGAAAACAGATTTCTCCAGGAGTTTTCTTAAGGTTCATTACAGCAGTTTTAGGTAGAATATAAATGCATGCCAGTGTAATCTTCCTCCCTTGCCAGTACCTCATAGTACTACATGTCTACCATTATCTTTCTCATCCTCTTCTACCACTATCAGAGCTCCTCTTGCAATTAATACTATTTTCCTTTGTCCCAGGTATTCTGCTGAACAGTCCTGAAAATCTTTCTTTACCAAATTCAAATTTTCAGTTCTTTCCAAGTGTGCCTCCTGTAGCATAGCCATTTGCACTCTACATTTTTTAATATAGTGCACTGCCCTTTCTTTTTGTATACATATGTGAGATCATTAATATTTAAAGATATCACAATGGTCATTATGTTAAAAAATTATTATTCCCACCTTTTACCTGTAACAGATTTTTTTAAAGTATCTACTTCCATCTTGTGCGTTATATACACTTAATAATGTTTGGCAGTTTGACCTTTTACACAGCTGCTTCTTGTCATATTCATCTCAGCCAATGTCATATCTTACAAAACTTTTGATTTTATTGAAAGTTATCCAACAAACAAAAAAAAAAAAACAAGTACACACCCAAAACACAAAACTATGTACATCTTCAAATATTGAAGTTTTACCTTCCAAATAGGAACAACTGTCCTAAACTGACAGCCCCACACTCAGACTTGGGTTAACCTAAAAGGAAGGTTTATCCATACTAAGACACATCAGTACAGCCCTGTGCTTCTACTAAGTGTTCTGGTTTTGTCTGGTCTTTAACTGTTCTCCCAGAATGAGAAAACACTTGAAAGTTTTCAGAAAACAATCTCCTAGCCATTAAAAGGATGACATTAAAAGAAATATTTATTTATTGACATTGCCAGCTGGGCTTGTGGCCCATTTTCAGTGTAGACCCGAGAAGAAACGCTCCAGTTACAAACAATTTACAGAGTATAAGAAATGTATAGTGTATAAAACATTTCATAATCAAAGAATTACAGAAATCCGAAAATACAAGTCTAAGAAAAAGTACAAAGCAACAAAAAATACTTGTTTTCCCGCCTAAGCTAGTATAGTCCAGTTTTCAGGTTAGTGCTGAATTCAGGGCTGTGTTACAAGTTTCTGTGTCTCCCCATACCCTACCTGGATAGAAGGAAGTTTATCTGTTCACCTGTGAGAGAGGGGAGCTTTGAACAGCCTAACTGTCCCTGGAGGAGTGGTTTCAGCCCAGAAATTAGTTTGACCATTTTGGGCTAATTTCTATCAGTTTCATTTCCCTGCTATAAAACCCACATTTGCGTGGTTTTTCACACAGGGCAGTGCCGGTTAGCTAGGGTATAACTATTCCCGGCTCCACAAAGTCTACTCTTCAATTTTTTCCGTTGGAACTAGACAAACTTTCAACTTAAGCACTCAAACCATTCACTTCTCAGCCCAGCACTTGCTTAAAACTCATAGCAAGCACTAATAAACCTTAGCACTAGACCCCCCTATTCTGTAGAGAAGGACAAGGCTCTCTACTCGACCTTACCAGCCAATCAGTAAAACAGTTCACTGTACCTATCCAGGCATGTCCAAAGGACAGTTTCAGGTGTACTCTCTGGTCCATCTGGTGAATCTGGGCATTTTGAGGCAATGTTACAACTGCCTCACGTACACAGACAACCCTCTCCTCCTACCACCAAACACTAATACATGCGAGAGATGCAATTATACAGCCAAACTGGAGGCTAAGCTCTCTCAACCAAAGACTGGACAAGACAGTCAAAAGGAGAAGGGAATTACTTGCATCACACTACCAGTCTCCTATGAAGACCTATGAAACCAGCACTGGCAAAAAAAAAGTACAGTTTTGTACCTACCATAAATGTAGATGTTTGAGTGTATACACTGCTGCAGTCATTACACTTGGGTTATCCTGCAGTCAGGCGGTTCCCCAGTTGGCCTGAGTTCCAAAGTCTTGGTCGGGCGTCGGTTACTGTCGCCTCTTCCCTGACGTCAGTGCGACAGGGGTATACAAGATGTAGCCAACGCCATTTTCTTCAGTAAAATCTTGTCCTTGCTGTTGTGGTGGTACCTTTTGAATAGCTCTCATGTCCATGAGTGCTGTAATTTGTTTTTGGGCCACTGCCCATTGATTTGGTGGCAGATTTGGCATTCCTTTTAACCTTGGCAGAGTGTGAAAGTGGAACCTGCAACCTTGAGATACAATGTTGAGAACCCTTTTGTCTTTGGTGATCCAATGCCAATTGTGATAGTAAAGTGCCAGTTTTCCTCCCAAGGGGGCTGCCAAGAGAGAGCTGTTTGGCAGCTGTAATGAGAAGTCACTGAGGCTGCTTTTTATATGGTTGGGGCCTGTCTTCCCCTTCTTTCTGGCCTGGTGCACCCCACTGTCGAGCCTGTAAGGATATTGTGGTTGACCTCTACCTCATGGATGTCTGTAACTGCCCATTTGAGGTCTGTCTGTAACTGGAAAGGACCAATTCTTTGGTGGACAATTTCTGCTAAATTGAGGAGGCTGAACCTGTAAGAAATTCTTCACCATTTGCATAGATTTTGCCTTATCCTCCATTTTCTTTAATACCTCTTCTGCCTTAACTCCAAATAACACATCCTGCTGCAAAGGTGCATCCAATAATTTTGCTTTAACATGATCTGGTAACGTATGTTCTTTTAACCAAGCATGTCTTCTGATGACAGAGCCTGTAACTGCTGCTCTACAGGAGGCCTCTAAAGAATCAAAACCACATTGCAAAGTATGTTTTCCCACTTGTTCAGCTGCATGCAATAAATCCTGCATTTCTTTAAAATTAGGAGGATCTGAATCTGGAAGCATTTTTTGTTTCAACTGAGACATCAAAAATTGCTGATATTTTAGCATGTGAAACTGGCAATTTAAGGCTCTCATTGCTAAAGCTGCAGACGTATATACTTTCTTTCCCCATCTGTCTAATGCTCTGGAATCTCTGTCAGAGGGAACTGGATTTTTTGCTGATGAGGCCTTAATCCCTTTGGGTCCCTGAGAAACAGTTTCAGGGTCAGCAACATGGCTTTTATACAGAAATTTGTGTGAGTCAGGGACTCTGTAGTATCTGTCAGGTTTAACTGGGGCTGGAGGTAAGGAATCGGGATTTAAGCTGGATTCAGTATACACATCATCCACAATATCTAACACTGGCGGAATAGCAAGGGGTCTGTGTTGAGGTAATAAAAGGAAGTCTCTGAGCCTTTTCTTGTATTCTGAGTAATCCTGGCCTTCCCAATGGAAATGTTCACTCATGGTATGTAAGGTTTCGCCAAAGGAGTAGTCCTCAAGCAAAGAGGCTGATGGAATTGATTCCTCAGCATCAGAATCCTCATAAGGGGGGAAAGAATATCCTAGGTCTGAGGATGAATCTGAAGAAATGGACACCTGGTCGGATGAGTCATAGTCTGCATCCTGTCTGGGCCTTTTATCAGGAGGGGGATGGGACCCCCTGATCACAGTGATTAGGTCTTCGGCCATTTTGAGCATTTGTTTCTTAGGCATGGAGGCCTGTCCTGGAGAATGCTGCATTTGTTTCTTTGTTTTTAAAGGAGGCTTAGACTTAGCAGAGGGTTTAATGCTTTAACTGAGTAGGTCTGAAAACACCCTCTGTAGCTGCAGGTTGCTCAGCTACTCCAGATCCCTCTGAAGGGTTAATTTCGGTAGGCTGGAAAACTTGTGCATCCGAAGGCCCAGCCATCTCCACGTGGGAGTCGGAGGCGGCCTGTGGTTCTGCAGAAGCGGTCGCCAGGGGCTGCAAAGGCACCTCACTGAAAACCGGAGAACCAGCGACCGGCCTAGAAGATGCTTTGGCGTCAGTTTTGGGCCTCGGATGCCTGTCCTTGTCTTTGCGCTTTTTATGTATTCCGGTCGTCGGAAGTTCCGACGGCATGGTGTAATTGAATTTTCTGCCAAAATAATGTCGGGCAAAATCAAACCGACGTTTAATAGTGCGCTTGTTAAACCTAGCACAAAACCGACAACCAGTGACGTAGTGGTCTGGGCCTAGGCATGATTTACAATAGGAATGGAAATCCTTATGAGGTATTTGCTTCCCACAAAAAATACAGTTATTAATTTTCACTGACATCGGTCTGAGGCAAGAAAAAGTTTCCCCAATGGGCTACTTAGCTTTGTAGAAGACTTCGGTTCTGGATTCGGAATGAAAATCTCAGGAGTCGGCCGACTGGCACTTGCGAACTGCTTTTGCTTCGGGCACCGCGCGGCAAGAAAGACTGAAGAAAATGGCATTGGCTGCATCTTGTATACCCCTGGCGCACTGACGTCAGGGAAGAAGCAACAGCAACCGACGCCGGACCAAGACTTTGGAACTCTGGCCGACTGCGGGACTGCCTGAGGGCAGGATAACCCAAGTGTAATGACTGCAGCAGTGTAACACGATGAACATCACACAAATACGCGAAAACATACTCGGAGGCTCTAAATAAAAATCTGCAAAAGCAACAGAGACCTCCAAAGCAGACATCCAAGCAACCTCCACCCCCAACACAAACCATGAAAAGTACAGTTTTGTACCTACTATAAATGTAGATGTTCGAGTGATCACACTACTGCAGTCATCACACTTGGGTTATCCTGCCGTCAGGCGGTCCTGCAGTCGGCCAGAGTTCCAAAGTCTTGGTCCGGCGTCGGTTGCTGTTGCTTCTTCCCTGACGTCAGTGCGCCAGGGGTATACAAGATGCATCCGACGCCATTTTCTTCAGTTTTTCTTGCCCCAGATGTCAGGTGCCCCCAAAAGGTAGGCAATACATATTGCTAATAAAAAATATATAAATAAAAATAAAACAATACCTTGAGTTACAAGCAAATACACCACAAAGGTTGTATAGGATAGAAAGGTATAGATATCTCCAGCTAGTTCAGAGGGGATGGAGGGAGGGTAACCTGGACTGCAGCAGTGTGAACACTCGAACATCTACATTTATGGTAGGTACAAAACTGTACTATGTTCATCGTGTTACACTGCTGCACTCATCACACTTGGGTTGAATCCCAAAGCTAAGGATGGGTGGTGGAACTAAACAGGGTTTGGTGAGGCTAGTAGGCCCTGCAGAACTGCAGTGGCAAAGCCAACTCTGGTTTTAGAGTATAGAGGTAAGTGATAGTGCTTGGTGAAGGTGTGCACTGAACTCCAAGTTGCAGCCTCCAAAATATCCTTGGTTGGTACCCCTCTGAGGAAGGCTGTTGATGTTGCTGTAGCCCTGGTGGAATGGGGCCTGATGTTACCAGGCACAGATTTCCCATGGTGTGTGCAGCAGAAACGGATGCAATGTCCTATCCATTTTGAAATGGTCTGTTTTGAGATAACTTTTCCTTGTGATCCTGCAGCATAGGATACAAAGAGCTGGTCAGATTTTCTGAAAGACTTAGTTTTTATTCAAGTAGTAACGTAATTGCCTGTGAATGTCCAAAGAGTGTAGGAGCCTTTCCTCTTTGTTCTGGGGGTTTGGATAAAAGGTGGGCAAATGAATGTTTTGGTTTAGGGCCACACTGGATACCACCTTTGGCATAAAGGAAGGGTTAGTTCGTAAACAGACTCTGTCTTGATGAAAAATGATGAAAGGCTCCACTGCCATTAGGGCCTGTAGTTCTGAGACTCTTCGTGCTGAAGTTATTGCTAGCAGCAGGGCAGTTTTCCATGACAGGAACTGTAGATCAGCTGTGAAAGCTGGTTCAAAGGGCAGTAGTGTAAGTTTTTCCAAAACAAATTTGAGATCCCAAGTTGGTGTTGGTGCTCTCCGGGGTGGTCTTATATTCTTAGCCCCTCTGAGGAACTGTCTTAGTAATGGATGTGAAAATATAGGAGGATCCGGGTTGTACTGAGCTGAAATAGCTGAGGCGTGGATCTTAATAGATGAGAAGGAAAGTCCTTTGTGCACCATCTCAGTTAAATATTGAAGAATCCTGAGGAATATTTCGTACAAAGGGATTTTGGCCTTTAGTCTGGTTCCAGGCGCAGAATCTTTTCCATTTGTCTGAATAGACCTTCCTGGTGCTGGGCCTCCTGGTCTCCAGAATGACATCCATCACAGCTTGAGAGAGAAGTGTTGACTGGTTGTTTAGGCAATTTTCCATGCAGCCAGATTTAAAGTCTTGAGCTGGCTGTGTAGAATCTGACTGTTTTGCTGAGTGAGCAGGTGAGGAATTGTAGGTAAAATTCATGGTGGGCCTTGAGTCATGGTCCTTAGTATTGGATACCAGTGCTGGCGTGGCCAGTCTGGAGCAATGAGTATCATTTGTGGCCTCTCTAATCTGGCTTTCAGCAGCACCTTTGCCAGAAGAGGCAGTGGGGGAAAGGCATACACTGCCAATGTTTTCCAACTGAATTAGAGGGTGTCCACTTTCCAAGCTAGTGTGTGGTATTGTCCTTGTGCCGAATTTCCGTAGTTGGTAGTTTTGGGGGGAAGCAAACAGATCTATGTCTGGGCTCCCCCGTTTTTGAGTTATCATTGCGGATACTTGTGGATCCAGTTTCCACTCGTGAGGATCTATGATGTTTCTGCTTAGATCGTCTGCCAATGTGTTTTTCTTTCCTGGCAGGAATTGTGCTTGTAGTTGAACTTGGTAGGTCAGTGCTGTGTTCCACAAGGTCATTGCTTGTCTGCATAGGGGGTAGGAGTGTGTGCCCCCTTGCTTGTTTATGTACCACATCACTGTGGTGCTGTCCGTCTTTATTAGGAGTTGTCCTGGATGTAGGAGGTCCTTGAAAGCTGTTAGGTCATTTTGTACAGCTAGCATCTCTTTTTGATTGATATGTAGATGCCTTTGGTCTGCAGACCATTTGCCCTGAATACACTGTCCTGCCATGTGTGCTCCCCAGGCATAATCCGATGCATCTGTTGTTATAGTTTGCCGGGCTGTGGGCAAGGTAAAAGGCTGACCCTTGTTGAGGTGACAAGCCTGAGCCCACCATAGAAACTCCTGTTGAAGGCAGGGTATGAGTGGAATTATTGTTTCCAAGCTGTGGCTGTGTTGAGTCCATACGCTTTTCAGATACCATTGTAATTTCCTCATATGCAGTTTTGCAAATGGTATTAGTAGTATGCAAGATGCCATAAATCCCAAGGCCTGCAGAATTTTTCTTGCAGGGAGTTGGGTCTTTGTTGCCATCATTTTGAAGTACTGAGTCAGTTGTCTTTGCTTGTCTGGTGTGAGATAAGCCATCTGGGCCGTTGTATTTAAGCTGGCACCCAGGAATATTATGTCTTGTGAGGGCACTAGTTTTGACTTCTTTTCGTTTACTGTGTACCCTAGGCAACTTAGTAGGTTTTTGACAAACACCAGATGCTTTAATAGAATGTCCTTGCTTTCTGCTTGAATAAGGCAGTCGTCCAGGTATGGATATATTTGAATCCCTCATTGTCTGCAGTATGCAATTACTGGTGCCAGGCATTTTGTGAAGACCCTGGGCGCAGTAGATAAGCCAAAGGGCAGTGCAGAGAATTGGTAATGGGTTGAACCTGCTATAAATCTGAGGTATCTTCTGCAATTTTGTCTGATAGGGACATGCAGGTATGCCTCCTTGAGATCCAACGTTACTAGCCAAGCCTTCTTGCCCAGCATGGGAAGAAGTTGCTGTAGTGTTAGCATCTTGAATTTGGGTACTTCCAGGTATGTTTGGAATTGAGAGGTCCAGAATAGGGCTCCAGGCTTTGTCCTTTCGGGGAACTAGAAACAATCTTGAGTAAAATCCTTGTCCTTGCTTCTGTGTAGGAACCTGTTGAATGGCTCTCATGTCCATGAGAGCTGAAATTTGCTTTTGAGCCTCTGCCCATTGATTTGGTGGCAGGTTTGTCATTCCTTTTATTCTTGGCAAAGTGTGAAAGTGGAATCTGTATCCTTGAGATACAATATTTAGGACCCATTTGTCTTTTGTGATGATGTGCCAATTGTCTGCAAAAAGTAATAGTTTTCCCCCCAAGGGAGCTGCCAAGAGGGTTTTGCTTGGACATCTGAGGGGTAAGTCATTGTGTTTGTCTTCTGGTAGTTTGAGACCTGTCTTCTCCTCCTTTTTGGGTTGTGGCACCCCATTGTCGAGGCAAGAGCCTTGTGACTGGCCTCTGCCCCTTGGGCGTCTGTATCTGCCTCTCTGTGGTCTGGCAGAAGCTGGAAAGGACCAGTTTTTGGTTGGCCAATTTCTGCTGAAACGAGGGGGCTGAACCTGTAAAAAATCCTTGACCGTCTGCATAGATTTTGCCTTATCCTCCATTTTCTTTAAAACTTCTTCTGCTTTTACACCAACCAAAACATCCTGCTGTAAAGGTGCATCCAATAACTTTGCTTTAACATGATCAGGTAAAGTTTGTTCTTTTAACCAAGCATGCCTGCATATGACAGACCCTGTCACTGCTGCTCTACAAGAAGCTTCCAATGAATCGAATCCACATTGCAAAATATGTTTTCCCACTTGTTCAGCTGCATGCAACAAATCTTGCATTTCCTTGTAATCAAGCTGTTCTGTATGTGTGAGCATTTTTTTGTTTTAACTCATTCCCTCCACTAGAGCTCTTTTGAGTGTGTACCTTTAACTCCTAGTGAGCATGGCTTCAGCATTTAAAAAATAAAGTTATCACCTTATATTTTTAACAAATACCCATTGACAGATGTGATATAGCAATACAATTGTGTTTGCCATCATGTATGCTTCAAGATAAAATATTCTGATACCTTGTATGTAGCATGGTTTTGGAATTATTAATGCAAATATGAACAGGCAATATTTGGCGCAGTAGGAGGTAACTGCAGAAACACCTGGAGACGTCACTCAGCTGTAATGAGTTAATTGAGACATCAAATATTGTTGACATTTCAGCATGTGAAACTGACAATTTAAGGCCCTCATAGCTAGAGTAGCTGAGGTATATACTTTCTTTCCCCATCTATCTAGTGCTCTAGAATCCCTTTCAGAGGGCACAGGATTTTTATCAAAAGAGGCCTGAACCCCTTTGGGACCCTGGGAAATGGTTTCTGGGTCAGCAACCATATACAGGAATTTATAGAGGAATTTGTGAGAGTCAGGGACTCTGTAGTATCCGTCTGGTTTGGCTGGTGCAGGAGGTAGTGATTCTGAATAAACATCATCCACAATGTCTAACACAGGTGGAATAGCAAGTGGTCTGTGCTGGGGTAGTAAAAGGAACTCTCGGAGCCTTTTCTTAGAATCAGAGTAATCCTGGCCTTCCCAGTGGAAATGTTCCCTCATGGTATGTACGGTTTCCCCAAAAGAGTAGTCTTCTGGGGGAGATGCAGAAGGGATAGACTTCAGCATCAGAGTCTTCATAAGGGGGAAAGGAATATTCCTGTTCCTCAGAAGAGTCTGAGGAAACTGAAACCTGGTCAGAGGAAGCATAGTCCTCCTCCTGTCTTGGCCTTTTATCAGGAGGGGGATGGGAACCCCCTGATTAGGGTAATTAAGTCTTCAGCCATCTTAAGCATCTTTTTCTTAGGCATGGGGCCTTGTACTGGAGACTGCTGTACAGTCTTCTTTGTTTTTAAAGGAGTTTTCAGCTTTGCATAGGATTTAATAGTGAGTGTAGTCGGTCTGAAGACACCTTCTGCAACTGAAGGCGTTTAAATTGCACCGGAATCTCCTTCAGGCATGGAGTCAGAAGGGCCTAAAGGTAAAGGTTGTGGAGGCCTAGCAATCTCCGCTTGTGAATTGGATGTCGCCTGGGGTTCTAAATCAGTGGTCGTCAGGGGCTGCCTAGGCGCCTCACTGAAAACCGGAGAACCGGCGACTGGCCTAGCAGAGGCCTCGGAGTCTGGTTTGGGTCTCGGCTGCCTGTCCTTATCTTTGCGTTTTTTATGCATTCCGGTCATCGGTTGCTCTGACGGCATGGTATAATTAAATTTCCTACCAAAATAATGTCGGGCGAAATCAAACAGACGTTTAATAGCTCATTTATTAAACCTAGCACAAAACCGACAACCTGTGACATCGTGGTCTGGGCCTAGGCAAGGAATACAATAAGAATGAAAGTCCTTATGAGGTATTTGCTTCCCACAAGAAATGCAATTGTTAACTTTTTCTGACATCGGACTGAGGCAAGAAAAGGTTCCCCAACGGGGTACTTAGCTTTATTGAAGACTTCGGTCTGAAATTCGATTTGAAAATCTCAGAGGAGTCAGCCGACTGGCACTTGCGAACTGCTTCTGCTTCGGGCACCGCGCAGCAAGAAAGACTGGAGAAAATGGCGTCGGATGCATCTTATATACCCCTGGCACACTGACGTCAGGGAAGAAGCGACAGCAACTGATGCCGGACCAAGACTTTGGAACTCTGGCAGACTGCGGGACTGCCTGACAGCAGGATAACCCAAGTGTGATGACTGCAGCAGTGTAACACGATGAACATCACATACTTCATAAAACCAGTGTGCCACGCAATCACAGCGCTTAAGGAAAAATAACGTACCCAACACACTAGTAATAGGTGACTCTATAGTCAGGCATACTGACGTCCCACTCACTAGGCTGAACAAGGAGAAGGTTATTGTTAGCTGCCTTTCGGGTGCCAGGATCTGCCACATAACACAAGCACACAAGTCACTCCAGAACAAGTACAAATATGACTCTGTCATTTTCCATGTTGGTGTAAATAACCTGAGCCACACCTCCCTGGATTACATGAAAAAAGACATGGAGGAGCGCTCTGATCATGTAGCCCAGGCCGGTATGACCCTGACCCTGAGTAGCATCCTGCCCCTCACCAAGAATGATACCACGGTATAAAGAAAAAAATTATCAATTTCAACAATTGGACAAGCTTCTGGTGTTATTCAAAGGGAATCCAGTGTCTTGTCAGCCTGGGATGACATGCTCGACAAGCCAAGCTGCTTCGCTTAGAGACTTCTTGCACCCCTAGGTTTTCGAATACTGGCCAAGGCTCTTGCCACCCCCATAGTGCCTTTTTTAGGCAAGGCTCAAAAGATAAACCCACTGCCGTAAATAGCAAGTAACAAAAAAATGAGGGTAATGCTACTCAATGCCAGAAGTCTAAACCTCAAAATGCACACACTTGATTTTCTACATACTGAGGAGTGCCTCGATATATGTGCAGTAACAGAAACCTGGTTTAAGGCTCCATAGAGCACCCCAGCACTACCAGGCTACAACTCATACCATACATTTTGGCCACAAAACCCAGACCGAAATAAAAAAGGCGGGGGTGTATCCATATTCATCAAGGATACCCACACCTCCAGGTTAGTGGCACAGCATGATGCTTTAGAGATCATCCACGTGCAACTAACAATGGGCAAAACTGCAATTCAAATTGTAGCTTGCTACAGATCACCCACCATGTCCCAAGACCCCCATTCTGCATTTCTGGAAACACTGCGAAGCATAAAGGTCCTACCAAACACCCTGATATTGGGTAATTTCAATTACCCAAACATTAACTGGGAGAACTACTCAAGTACAAAGTCCCTTGCCCAACATTTCCTAGAATTTATAAACTCAAATGCCCTGGATCAACTGGTTTAACACCCCCACCAGAGGTGACAACATATCGGACCTGGTCATCACCAACATGGGCGACCGGTGTTCCACACTGGAGGTCAACCCCATGCTGGTTAGATCTGACCATAAACTAATCACTCTGGATTTTCACATTCCGCCCCACCCCCGGTCAAAGAAACCACAATGAAAAACTTTTTAAAAGCAAACTTCACGTTACTTAAGACTGAGGTGGAAAGTTTCAAAGCCCCCATGCTAAAAAATAACGCTGTCCAAGATGCAAAATCCTTTACTAATGCACTCTACGGGCACCTACAAGAATGCATGGATCATGCTATCCCAATCAAAACCAAGACTCACTCCTCCAAGAAAAAGAAACCAGTTTGGTGGACCCCTGCCATAAACAAGCTAAACAATAGGAGGTAACTAGTACAGTAAAAAACCAAGAAGGGAAGACATCCCTGGATCAGTATCAGCAAGAAACTACGATACCTCATAAAATCATCCAAGGCTAGCTTTGAAAGAAAAATTGCCAAGGACTCCAAAGATAACCACAAGGCATTCTTTAGCTATGTCATGAATCTAAGTGGCAATTCTCAGATCTGCTCGGAGTTAATGCAGAATGGCACAAAATACACTGAACTGACAGACATCGCCAACATCCTGGCAGACAGGTTCAGTGCAAACTTCACCCCCACCACGGCCCATAACCACACCAGAAGAATGTAGTGCCCCTGAAATCACAGGCACTCAGATTACAACAGCCCTCTCCAAAGCCAAAAACACAGCATCAATGGGACCGGATGGTGTCCCAGGCTGCGTCCTACACGAGCTCCAAGATGAACCAACTCCTCACCTAAACACACTGTGCAAACTCAGCCACTCCACAGGCTACGTGCCCATAGAGTGGCACACAATAATGGTTATTCCACTCCACAAAGGTGGAGCCACAACAGACCCCGGGAACTATTGTCCTATAAACCTGACTAGCTTGGTCTGCAAGGCTATGGAGCACATCATCATGGATCTCATTAACAGAGACATTGAGAACCTCCAAACACTGAACCCTACCCAGTTCAGCTATCTTAAGGGCATGTCATACCTCCTAAACCTGGTGGACTTCTTTGAGACAGTTACCAAGGCTATAGATGAGGGAAAGGTGGTCCACACAGCCCACCTAGACCTAGCAAAGGCCTTCAACATCATTCCCCATTCAGATATTATAGACAAGCTCACCAGCCTGAACATAAACCCCTGCAACACGAGATGGGTTGCCAACTGGATCATGGACAGAACCCACACGGTAAGAGTTGCGGGAGCTAGGTCTGACTCTAAACCGGTTACAAGTGGCATTCCCTAGGGCTCAGTCCGAGGACACCTCCTGTTCAGCATATACTTCTCAGAGGTACAGGCAAGCACAGGAGGACTGTGGCTGACCAAGTTCGTTGACGACTGCAAACTGGGGGCTATAATGGACTCTCCGGCTGACACTCACATCCTCCAAAAGAGTCTCACTGAGACAGATACCTGGTATCTGTGAGAGATACCTCTGAGTATATTTTTCTTTTTTTCCTCTAGGTTACTGGAAGTCATGTCATGCATCAAAGCTGGAGCTTGCACTACTTTTGGCTGAACAGCTGCAAAATTCTTCCCAGTCAGTGTTTTTCCTCACCTTTTGTGGATGGCTTTCTTTCAGGTTCTCTGAATTTATTTTTTGCCAGCATCCAGGCAGTGCACTTACTACCCAGTTACTGAAATGTATCCAAAAAGATGAGTTCACTCGTTCTCTCTTCCAAGTTTCTGTTTTCACACTGGGAGAGTTGAAATTAAGCTGTTAATCAATGTGCAGCCATCTTGGAAGTCCACTAACACTGGTTTACTAATACTGTAAACAGTGACTATGGATGGACATCTTGTACTTCCTGCATCTAAAATACTGATACAGTGCTTCGGCCAGACCATAACAGATGCAGACTAGCAAGTTATGATTTTTTACTACTGTAGCATGGAGATACAACAGCCCTCTGAGTAGCATACTCTTGTACTTCCTTGTAAATCTGGGAGTCAATTTTCTTTAAACTCTGAAGTAATTATTTTCTTAATGCACTAAATGTAATAATGAAATATTTATCGCTAAAATTTTCCAAGGATGGCAAACTTTTTTTTAAATTTTTAAATTGTAAAACAAAATAAGGGAAACGAGTTATCACATTACTAAAAATTTTTGTCATGTCATCTGGTACTGATGTAACTCAGCACCCAATATGAAAGATACAGTTTAAACAAATGGAAAGTATGTGGTCGGGATCAACCTGTCAGCGTATGCAAGCTGAGCTACAGACTAACAATTAAAAGAAAGATGCACACTTCAAGAAGTATCTATGATAATTACTTCCATTTAACCACTGTAGGTTGAACACACACTTTAGTCAAACTTATAAACACACTGCTTTTTCCAACATTTACAGAAATATGCAACACAAATGTCATTCAAGGTCCAGCCATTTTCTTCTGCATCACTTATAATCAGCCCTTCAAGAAAAATTTCAGAAATATCAAAAAACACACGTGAAAGAAACTACAGAAACTTACTGTTAAGAAAGGATGTTTTGAATTTTGTAAAACTCTGTTTTCTGTAAGTGTATGGGCTACTTCATCCTGTAGGGAAAAATATTTGTATTACTTGATACATAATATGAGACAGACACACCCTAAAAGGTTTTGCAAAACAAAATAGATCAGGACAACGCCAAGGAAATAAAATGTCAGCTTGAAACTAAGGACAAATCATACAAATCCTACGTAAACCATTAATCTTGGAGTAAAAAATATTTTATTGCATTACCTTTGCAACTATGACTTCTTTTTTCAGAATCTTCATTGCATAATAACGTCCAGTTGCTTTTTCTTTTACTAGAATGACTTTTCCAAATGTACCTTTTCCTAGAAGTTTCAGATATTCAAAATCGTGCATAGTCTGTTCACATTTCAAAAGAGATGGCATAATTAGAGGAAAACTTGTGCTCGACATTCACTGTAAAACATTTTACATATTCTGCAACATGTTTATTTTAAATAAGATCATGACACATTTACAGCTTCATGTTTTCTGATAAGATCAGTATTTGTAAATGAAGTGATTTTTCAAGCCTGTTTATTTAAACTGTACAATTTCACAACAGTTGACAAAATGAAAGTTAAGTACTTACCCTACTAACAGATTCATGTCTGATTTTCATCCGATTCAGCTATGGGTTTTCAGAGCTGATCAGATCTAACCTCAATACCAACTCTAAGGTTCTTCAGTTCTAGGGCTCTGACAACTCCCCTACCCATAATTCCCTGAACTCCACCTCAGTACCTTAGATCAAGTTTGCCCCCCATTAAAACACTATATACATATATAAACTGATACATGTGTATATATGAATCACATAAGCCCTGTTCAAGTCTAAATCCAGAATGTAGGAAAGAAAAATGGCAGGATTATAAGAACAGGCTGTAAGGACTGCTCACAGACAGGGTATGCCAGTAAGTACTCAACTGTCATATCCACTGTGGTCTATTTTCATCCGATTCAACTACGAGACAGATTCCTAAACTTACAGACCCGGGTGGTATTACGGAAAGATATTCCTGAGTATGGTGGAACCAAAGGAGGAACATGACCTAAACTGTTCACCAACCTTGGAATGAAATACAAAAGTATGACCTGTTGACCAAGTAGTTGCTGCGCAAATATGCTCTCGCATGGTCAGCCATAAAAGCAACGTCTGCACGTACTATCCTCAGACATGAATGCCTCAGAAGGAATGGCAGTACAAGGAAACAAAGAGGTGAATCATACATCCATAAGAAAAAACAAAAAACAGGGGGGATAGGAGGGAGGGATAGAATACTGCAACAGTGAAGAGGAGGACACCTATCATTATGGTAAGATTTTACTTACACTACACTATATATCCTTCTATTCTACTGCTGAAGTATTCATAACATGGAGAGTACCATAGCTCATGAAGAAAGCTGGGAGGTGGAAGGGGTAATAGAGCTCTCTAAAAAGCCATGGAGAATGCCTCTAGTAAAACCAGTCGTAGCTCTGGAGATTTCAATGAACTTGTAGTATTTGGTGAAGGTATGTACAGAAGTCCAGGTAGCTGCTTCAAGAAAGTACATTTGTGTACACTTACCATAAATGTAGATGTTCGAGTGTATTCACTGTTGCAGTCATTACATTTGGGTAATCCTGCTGGCAGGTTGCCCTCAGTCGGCCTGAATTCCAAAGTCCTGGGTCCTGCGTCGGCTGCTGTCACCCCTTCCCTGACGTCAGGTCGTCAGGGGTATAAAAGATGCAGCAGATGCCATTTTCTTTAGTTTTTCTTGCCCCAGATGTCAGGTGCCCCCTAAAACGGTAGCCAATATATATATATATATATATATATATATATATATATATATATATATATATATAAATAAATACATGCACCAAAATAAACTTTATCTTCATCTACAAGCAAATACACCACATAGGTCAAATCAGAAGAAAGGGGGATGGCGGGTGGGCAACCTGGACTGCAACAATGAATACACTCAAACATCTACATTTATGGTAAGTGTACACAACTGCACTATGTTCTTCGTGTTTCACTGCTGCAGTCATTACATTTGGGTAGAGCCCCAAAGCTATGGTTGGGAGGCTAGAGCTAAACAGCGTTAGGAGCGGCTATGAGGCCCTGCAGAACTGCAGTGGCAAAGCCTGCCCTGGATTTAGAGTAGAGTGGCAGATGATGGTGCTTTGTAAAGGTGTGCACTGAACTCTAAGTAGCAGCCTCTAAAATGTCCTTGGTTGATACTCCCCTGAGAAAGGCTGCTGAAGTGGCTGCAGCTCTGGTTGAATGTGGCCTAATGCCCTTAGGCACTGACTTGCCATGGTGTAAGTAGCAGAAAAGAATGCAGTGGCCTATCCGCTTTGAAATAGTCTGCTTTGAGATGGCCTTTCCTTGTGATCCTGCAGCATATGCCACTAGTAATTGCTCTGTCTTTCTGAAAACTTTGGTTCTGTCCAAGTAGAATCTAAGCTGTCTGTGTACGTCCAAAGAATGCAGAATTCTCTCCCCCTTGTTCTGTGGATTTGGATAGAAAGTTGGCAGATGAATAGTTTGGTTAAGAGCCACAATGGACACCACCTTAGGCATAAATGTTGGGGCTGTCTGGATAAAAAAATGATAAAAGGTTCCACAGCCATGAGTGCCTGTAGCTCTGAAACTTGTCTTGCAGAAGTTATTGCTAGAAGCAGAGCTGTTTTCCAAGATAAAAACTTTAGATCAGCAGTAGCAGCTGGCTCAAAAGGAGACAGGGTGAGTTTTTCCAAGACATAGTTGAGGTCCCATGCAGTCATTGCTGATCTCCTTGGAGGCCTTACATTTTTGGCTCCTCTGGTGTACTGCTTTAATAAGGGATGAGAAAAGATTGGTGGCTCTGTATTGTAATGAGCCGAAATGGCAGAGGCATGAATTTTAATAGATGAAAAGGATAGGCCTTTGTCCAGCATCTCAGTTAGGTATTGTAAAATCTGAGGAATATTTGGCACAGCTGTATCAATTCCTTGTGCCTGATTCCAAGCACAGAATCTCTTCCATTTTCCAGCATACGATTTTCTAGTACTAAGCCTTCTGGCCTACAAAACGATATCCATCACAGCTTTACTGAGAGGTGTGTTTTGTATGACTACATTATCCGCCATGCTGCCAGGTTTAAAGTTCCGAGTTGGCTGTGCAGGATCTGATTGTTTTGCTGGGACAGTAGATGAGGTATTTGAGGTAAGGTCCAAGCTGGGCATTGAGACAAGTTCTTTAGGATTGGAAACCAGTACTGGCGGGGCCAGTCTGGGGCAATCAGTATAATTTTTGGCTTCTCCTGTCTGACATTTAGGAGTACCTTGGGGAGTAGAGGCAGTGGGAGAAAGGCATATACTGATAGGTTTTGCCAGCTGAAAGATAGGGCGTCCACTATCCATGCTTGTCTGTGATAAGTCCTTGTGCAGAATCTTTTTAGTTGGTAGTTGTGAGGGGAGGCAAATATATCTATGTTCGGGCATCCCCACTTCCTTGTTATCATGCTGAAGACTTGTGGATTCAGCTGCCACTCATGGGGATCCATGAGGTTTCTGCTTAATTAGTCTGCCACAGTATTGTTCCTTCCTGGCAGGTATTGTGCCTGCAGATGTACTTGGTAAGTTAATGATGTGTCCCACAAAGTCATGGCTAGTCTGCAAAGGGGGTAAGAATGCATGCACCCCTGCTTGTTTATATACCACATGACCGTTGGTGTTTTCTGTCTTTATCAGTAGTTGTCCTGGATGAAGTAGGTCCTTGAAGGCTGTCAGGGCATTCTGAACAGCTAGCATCTCTTTTTGACTGATATGTAGATGCATTTGGGTTGAGGGCCATGTGCCCTGAATGCATCTTCCTGCCATGTGGGCCCCACAGGCATAATCTGATGCATCTGTTGTTAGTGTCTGCCTGGCTGGGGGTAATGTGAATGGCTGTCCCTTGTTTTGGTGACAAGCCTTTGCCCACCATCAAAACTCCTGTTGTAGGCAGGGAAAGAGAGTAATCATTGTTTCCAGGCTGTGGCAATGTTGAGTCCAAACACTTTTTAGGTACCATTGAAGTTTCCTCATATGCAGTCTTGCATATGGAATTAGTACGATGCAGGATGCCATGAAGCCCAAAGCCTGCAGAATTTTTCTTGCAGATAACTGGGCCTTTGTTGCCAACGTTTTGAAATAGGTAGTCAGTTGCCTTTGTTTGTCTGGCGTGAGAAGCCATCTGGGCAGTTGTATTTAAGCTTGCACCCAGGAATATTATCTCGAGAGGGTACTAGTTTTGATTTCTTTTCATTGACTGTGTACCCCTAGGCATGTTAGAAGTCTTTTCACAAATGCCAGATGCTGCAGAAGAATGTCCTTGTTCTCTGCTTAAATTAGACAGTCGTCCAAGTAAGGATATATTTGTATTCCTCTTTGTCTGCAGAATGCAATTACTGGTGCCAGGCACTTTGCAAGACCCTGGGCGCAGTAGATAAGCCAAAGGGCAGTGCAGAAAATTGGTAATGCATTGAGCCAGCCTTGAATCGGAGGTATCTTCTGCATAATTGTCTGACTGGGACATGCAGGTATGCCTCTTTTAGGTCTAGAGTCACAAGCCAAGTGTTCTTGCCCAGCATGAGCAGAAGTTGCTGCAAAGTCAACATCTTGAATTTTGGTATATCCAGGAATGTGTTCAGAATAGATAGGTCCAGCATTGGTCTCCAGGCCTTGTCCTTTCTGGGTACCAAGAACAGTCGAGTAAAATCCTTGTCCCTGCTCTTGCTCTGGTACTTGTTGAATGGCCCCCATGCCCATGAGGGATGAGACTTGTTTTTGTGCCTCTGCCCATTGATTTTTTGGCAGGTCTGGCCAGCCGTTTGCCTTTGGCAGGGAATGGAAATGGAGCTTGTAGCCTTGCTACACGATATTTAGAACCCACTTGTCCTGGGTTATAATGTGCCGGTTTTGAGAAAAAAATGCTAATTTGCCCCCTAAGGGTGCTGCCAGGAGATAAGTGCTTGGTGCAGGCAGGGGGCAGTCATTGGGACTGTTTCCTGTATGGTTGTGATTTGTCCTCTCCAACTTTGGAGGTAGAAGCACCCCATTGCTTTGACCTGTATGAACCTTGCGCCTGGGATCTGCCTCTAGGAGTTTCTGGATCTGCCCCTTTGAGGTCTGTGACTCAGGAAAGGACCAATTCTTTGTAGGCCAGTGTCTACTAAACCTAGGTGGCTGTAGTTGTAAAAAATCTTTGACAGTTTGCATAAATGTAGCTTTGTCCTCCATTTTCCTTCTGCCTTAACACCAAACAAAGTATCATGCTGTAAAGGTGCATCTAATAATTTAAGTTTGACATGATCAGGCAGATTCTGTTCCTTTAACCACGCATGCCTCCTAATTACAGAACCCGTGACTGTGGCCCTGCAGGAGGCCTCCAAAGAATTAAAACCACATTGCAAAGTATGCTTTCCAACTTGTTCAGCTGCATGCAATAAATCCTGCATTTCCTTGTTTTCTGCACATTCAGAGTTTAATAACATTTTCTGTTTAAGCAATGCCATGACATGTTGCTGATATTTGAGCATATAAAACTGACAGTTTAAGGCCCTTATAGCCAAGGTAGGAGATGTATAAACCTTTTTTCTCCATCTATCCAGTGCCCTAGAATCTCTGTAAGAGGGAGTAGGGATTTTTGCAGCTGAAGCCTCAACTCCTTTGGGAACCTGTGAAATAGTTTCTGGGTCTGCAGCAGGGTTTTTAAAAAGGAATTTATGAGAGTCAGGAGCCCTGTAATATCTGCCAGGCTTAACAGGAGCTGGAGGTAAGGAGTCAGGGGTAAGACTAGACTCCGAAAACACATCTACAATGTCTAACATAGGTGGAATGGCTAGTGGCCTGTGTTGAGGTAGTAAAAGGAAATCCCTGAGCCTCTTTTTAGATTCTGAAAAATCTTGGCTCTCCCAGTGGAAATGCTCCCTCATGGTATGCACGGTTTCCCCAAAAGAATAGTCCTCTGCAGGAGAAGCTGAAGGTATAGATTCTTCAGCATCAGAATCCTCATGGAGGGAAGAGAATATTCCTGATCAGAAGAGGAATCAGAAGAAATAGAAACCTGATCTGAAGAATCAGTCAGTCTCTTGCCTAGGCCTCTTATCAGGAGGGGGATGGGAACCCCTGATCAAGGTAATTAAGTCTTCGGCCATTTTAAGTATCTGTTTTTTGGGCAAAGAGGCCTGTCCACGTGGCTCTTGAGTTTCTTTCTTTGCCTTAGAAGGTGATTTAGCCTTTGAAGCGGAGGATGGTTTAATGTAAAGATGTTTAGGTCTGACTACACCCTCAGAAGCCAGTGCCTGCTCAGCGGCTCCGGACCCATCTGAAGGAATAGTATCAGAGGCTCCAATACCTTGAGTTTCCAGCGGCATGGCCGACTCCACTTAGGAGTCGGTAGCGGCCTGCGACTCTAAAGTAGCTGGCGTCAGGGGCAGTGAAAGCACCTCACTGAGAACCGGCGAACCGGCGACTGGCTTAGGAGAAGCTTTGTCGTCGGTTTTGGGCCTCTATTGTCTATCTCTCTCCTTTTGTGTTTTTTGTGAACTCTGATAGTCGGATGGCTATCCGATGACATTTCTGGATAATTAAACCGGCGTCCAAAATAGTTTAAAGCAAAATCATACCGACGCTTAATAGTGCGCGTTGGTTAAATCTAGCACAAAACTGACAACCAGAAACGTTGTGATCAGGGCCTAGGCAAGGAATACAGTAAGAATGAAAGTCCTTATGAGATATTTGCTTTCCACAAGAAATACAATTATTTACTTTTTCTGACATCAGTCTGGAGCAAGAAAAAAGTTTCCCCAACGGGGTACTTAGCTTTATTGAAGACTTCGGATCTGAAACTCGAACACGAAAATCTCAGGAGTTGGCTGACCGGCAATTGCAAACTGCTTCTGCTTCCGGCACCATGCGGCAAGAAAGACTAAAATGGCGTCGACCGCATCTTTTATACCCCTGACGACCTGACGTCAGGGAAGGGGCGACAGCAGCTGACGCAGGACCCAGGACTTTGGAATTCAGGCCGACTGAGGGCAACCTGCCAGCAGGATTACCCAAATGTAATGACTACAACAGTGAAACTCGAACATTGGAATTAGTGTCCAAACCCTTGAGGGAAACACCAGAAGGCACCACAGCCCTAGTAGAGTCAGCCTTAACAGAAAATGGAGGCTCTTTCCATGAGAAACATAACAAAAGGAAATACCCTTAGAAATTCAACAGGAAATGTCTGATTGGAAACAGGCAATCCCAAAGACCTGGAATGAAAAGAAACAAAAAGCTGATCAGATTTCTTGAAAGCCTTGCTTTTAACTAAATAAAAGCAAAGTTGTCTATGCACACCCAAGTTACGCAATACCTTCTCCCTAGGAGATTGTGTAGAAGAGAAAAGGGTGGGCAAATAAATGGACAGATTAAGCGACAACTCATTAACAACCTTGGGCATAAAGGAAGAGTTAGTATGCAAGGACACCTTGTCCTTGTGGAAAACCAAAAAAGTAGAAGTCATAAGAGCTTGCAACTCTAGACACTTTTTTAGCTGAAGCAAAGCTAACAAAACAGTCTTCCAAGAGAAATGCTGCAAAGAAGCTGCAGCCACAGGCTCAAAAGGAGCCAAAGTCAATTTTGCCAAAACAAAGTTAAGATCCCAAGGAGGACGAATAGGCTTCCTTGGAGGTCTAATATGTAGGATGCCTTTGGGGAATTGTTTAGCCTCAAACCTAGTAGCTAGAGGAGGAGATAAAGGCAGAAGAGCACAAATAACTAACAACTGGACCTTGACAGAGGAATAGGCCGACCTAGCATTGAGCCACACACACAAATAAAGAACCAATGGAACATCCACAGTCATTGGATTCATGTTACGTGAAAGACACCAAACAGAAAACCTCTTCCATTTAGATGAGTAGGATTTTCTAGTATTGGGTTTTCTGGCCTCCTGCAAAACCCTAAGCACTTCCCTCAGGGAAAAAAAACGTGTCTGAAGGAATTAAAATCCTATCACCCACAGGGTCAGCTGCAACATTGGCAGGTGGGGATGGATAATACATCCTTTGTCTTGTGTGAGAAGGTCCATCCTGTGAGGTAACTTGTGATGATTGCCCTAGGCTACATGCAGGAGGAGGAAACTGTGCTGTCTTGGCCAAATGCGAGTCACCAGCAAGATTTCTGGTTGGTCCTGCTGAATCATGAACAGGACTTTTGGAATTAGAGGAAGGGGTGTCGTATGCATAAAGAAACAACCTCTTCCAAGAGGAGGACAGGGTGCCCACCTTCTAAACCAAAGGACCTGGGACTCTGACACAAAACAGAGGAAGTTGTCTGATCAGAGGGGAGGTAAATAGATTTGCTTGAGTACCACCCCACTGACAATGTCCAGAAACACATCCCTGTGAAGCATTCATTCGTGGGACTGAGTCAAGGACCTGCTCAGGGTGTCTGCCAAATGATTTTGACTGGAGGACATGTACACTGCCTAAGAGTCGCTTGATACTGAACTGGAGGTTCCCATGCCATGACAGCTAGCCTGCAAAGAAGGTAAGATTTAGTCCCCCCTGCTTGCTTACATACCAGAATACTGCAGTGTTGTCAGTAAACAGTTTGAGAGGACCTGGAAGAAAAAGAGCATGAAAAGCCTGAAGGGCCAGCAAAGGCGCTCTCATCTCTCTGATGTTGATGCGCTCCTTTCTTTGGGAAGGTGACCAGACCGCCTGTACCTTTGTGGATCTGAAGGCTGCTCCCCAGCCTACATCTGAAGCACCTGTGAACTCCTCCTGAGAGGGAAGAGGAGGATACAGAGGGAGAATCGGGTTCAGGGTCACCTGCTAAATCCATCAATGTAGTTTCTTCAGATAAGGAAGAAGGGGAACCAAAGCCTCTAGAGGATGAGCATGTTGCATCCATACTGTTTTCAGGAACCAATGAAACTTCCTCATGTGATGTTTGGTTAATGGTTCCACTGGAATAGTGGATGCCATGAAACCCAGAAGTCTGAGGAACTCCCTTGGCTGTGATAGAATGTAGAGGAAGATCACTCTGGATGAAAGAAATGAGTGACTGAGCCTTTGGAGGGGGGAAGGGAAGCCAGCATAAGGTTTGTCTGAATCCTGCACCCCAGGAAAACCTGATCCGGAGAAGAGGTGAGGGATGGCTTTGTGAAGTTTACGGTGAATCCCAGTCTTTGCAGACGGGAAACAGTGAAGTGTAGGTTCTGCAGCAAGATCTCTTAGGAAGACGTCTGAAGTAGAAGGCCATCTAAGTAAGGGAAACTTTGATCCCTTGAAGCCTGCAAAAGGCAATTACAAGTGCTAAGCATTTGGTGAATATCCTCGTGGCAGTAGAAAGGGCAAAGGGCAGAGCAGGGAACTGAAATGCAAGGAAGAAACAGAGAAACGTAAAAAATTCCTGTAAAAGGGATGAATGGGAATGTGAAGGTAAGCATCCTTGATATCCAGTGACGCCATAAAAGCATGAGGAAGAATGAGAGGAAATAAGGTCTGAAGGGACAGCATGCAGAAAGAAGGCACCTTCAATAAGGTTAAATGACTAAAAATTCACTGCCAAGGACTAAGTCATGACATCCATAAAATACATGAAATCCAAAAACAAAATGTAGTGACAAAACACGGCAAAAGGCTGGCAAATAAGGTTTATTAAAATAAAAATCAAACAAAGTAAGCACTTTTGCATGGATCAGCCATGCTTCATCAGACTTTAAAACAAAATGGCTCAGCTGTTCTTTGAATAAGAAGCAAAGAGCTCACTTAGTAATTAGAAAAACGTTGTCATAACTAATCAATACAATCGCAATTTAGCATATACATAAAAACTTTGTCATACTAAAACTCTACCTGTGCAAATTCGATAAAATATCATACAAAACTTTCTTTTACATCATGTTGTCATCTAAATGCAATTGTTTAAACCTACCTATAAAATAAATCTCTATTCCCTAAATGTGAAAACGACATACAAAATACAACAAAATATCTAAAACAATGACTGAAGTCCAGCTACAAAAATCATCACAAAGTATACTCAGTATTTAACTTACCAAAAAATTCCTTGTTGAATCCAAAAACTATGACAAAATTGAAAAACTATTGCCCCAAAAACATGGTGCATATATGGCAAGAAAATACTCGCCATTGTCCTAGCAACTGTCAACAGACACCATCTCCTTGTCGACATTAAAAAACAGGTAAAGTATAGAGACTAATGAACTAATTTTCTGTCTATTAAGAATGGTCTTAGAGAAACAGCATCATCCATCCCAAAATACTTATCAGCTTGTAGCTGAATGATCCATCTCTGCTCCGCCTTTTCTGTTAAATTCTTGACATCTCCCATGCTACCATCAGTGTATAAAACCTGTAAAACTGAAAAAGTAAAACAATGTTCAGCCCCCCGCCTGCAATAGATGTCTTACTAGGGCACTTTTAGTATCAAGTGTATTTATATAGTAAACGTGTTCTCTAATTCTATCTTCAAGTGCTCGATTGGTCTTATCAACATAAAACTTGGGGAATTTCTCACACCTAGCTAAATAAACTACATTTTTTGTAGTGCAATCTGCATAATACGAAAACTTAAAAACTTGATATTGTCGGATGTACAAATGTATTGTCTTTGGAGATACAGTCACAATAGTTACAATCCCTACAGCTAAAATTCCCAACTCTCTCTGAGGAGGGGTCTATATTATATTCTCGAAAGCAGACAATATCAAAGCTGATATTGTCGACACAAGAATAGCGAAAGCGGAGAACATCGAACGTGTAAACGGAAATCTCTGTAAGAGGAGATTTCCCTTCACTGCAATGTAGTGCGGTCTTGGAGTTGGTATATTTAAGTAGCGGGAGTGTGGGGGGTGCAGTGGGGATTGCCCCCCTGCTTAAACCCGTTAGGGTACTTTTTTCTTTCTTTTTTTTGTTTTTATAAGTTCGATGTTTGAAGACATCGACCATACGGTGTTCGATGTTTTCAACCGTCGATCTTATAATATAGACCCCTGAGGATACCTGAGACATAAAAGTACCTATTCTATTACAGACACATCTCTAAAGATTTTACATTCTTATAGGTGATAGCAGGTCTATCACCCACCAATCTCCTGATATTCCTCATCAACTGTCAAGCATCCTTGATATCCAGTGATGCCATAAAAACATGAGGAAGAATGAGAGGAAATAAGGTTTGCAGGGACAGCATGCAGAGAGAAGGCACCTTCAATGAAGTGGTAGATGTCCAGAATTGGCTCCAGGGCCCATCCTTTCCGGGCACTAGAAACATCCCGGAATAAAACCCTCTTCATCTGTAGTTGAGTGGAACCTCCTGTATAGTTCCTTGATTCAACAAGTCCTGAAGCATCTGTGGGAATAAATTCAATTGTTCTCGGGGTAGTTGAAGAATGCCCAGGAAGGCAGGAAGAGATTTCATACCATTAAAAAAACTTTTTGAATAATGGACGGAACCCACGAGTCCTGAGTGATGCATTCCCATGCATGAAGAAACAGAGAAAGAGGAATACGACTGTTTTAAGAATGGTAGCCACAGACTACCTGGCTTGTCAGGAAAGGGCTGCTTCTGGGTAGGAGCAGACAGAGAATTCTTAGGTGGAGGAGGCCTCCTTCCACCTTTCTTAGACTTAGACAGTGGAGTACGAGCCTGTTTATGCACAAAGGCAGTCTTGGAAGGATAATTTCTATGGAACTTAGGTACATGAGACAAAAATGTGTTTCATATCATGGAGCTCCTTACCTTTCTCCTGCAAAGACCAAGTCAGCTGCAGCAGATCAAACAAAGCTGTGTTATCCAGAGGAATATTAAGTAACTTGGCTTTAATGTCATCTGGCAGTGGCTGAAGTCTCAACCATGAATGCCTTCTCAAAACACAGCCTGATACAGCTGCCCTAGAAGATGCCTCTGCTGCATCATAACTGCACTTAATTGAATACCTTGCAACCTGAGAAGCAGCTCCTAGTAAGGACAAGGCAAGGCATTAGTCTTCCCTTCGGACTCGGGAAGATAAAAAATAACTTGTGTGGCCTGTGATAAAACAGCCAAAGCATATCTAGTCATATGAGTCTGGTAATTTATAGCTCAGAAAGCTAAGGTGGCAAAAATGCAGACCTTCATCCCTAGCCTTTCCAAAGACCTGCTTTCCTTATCAGAAGGGAGAAGTGTAGTAGATGGCAGCAATATGGAAGGTTTAGCCGAAGTCACAGATACCACATAAGGATCAGTTGATGGACATCTAAAAAGAAACTTGCTGTGTTCTGGCACCTTGTAAAAGAGGTCTGGCTTCTTAGGGGCTGGGAGCTGTGAATCTGGAGACTGTGATGCTTAAAAGAAAGCATCCAATAATGCAGGCAAAACTGAAGGAACAGCAGAAGGAGAAGGTGACCATTTGCAGTAGGTCATAGTACCTCTTCTGCACCTCACTAACTTGGAAACTATCCCATTTGAGAAACTCCCTAATTTTGGAAACAAGTTTCCCCAAAGGTAAGCTCTTCCCCAGGAGATTCAGAGCCATTAGACTCCTCTTCCAGGGACGCATACTCCACAGGACATGTAATCTGATTGGAATAAGCTACGAATTCATAATATGAAGAGAAATCATCAGAATAATCCTGTTCCCTAATTCTCTTCTGTGGTGAAGATGTCCAAGGGAGAGTGGGGACAGAGACACCAGAATGAATGTTAAGGGCCATAAGGGCATTAAATAAGCCCTGGGTAAAACTCTGCCATTCACTTTGAAGTGGTATGCGTTGCTTTTGTTTTATAGGTGCACATCTGCCTTAATGGAAAGTGGAAGTGTCCGATATTGGCCTACACTCCACGACAGTAGTTGGGACTTCCTCCAGAACTAATATTTGAGGGATCCTCCTAAGGCCTTCTGAAATAATGAGCTTTGGTTCCCCCTGTGCATCTGAAGCGGATGTCTGCAGAGCCTCAGAGGACATGCTTGTCGTGCGATCCATAGCGGCCTCTGAACTGGTTCTAGCTGAGGAGTTTGATGCAAGGACCAGACAGATCTCATAGCCTTCATTGGTCTCTAGAGAGATGTCAGATATAGAAGGAACTGCTGAAGAGACAGACTTAGGCTATTTGGCCTTTATTTTCACTGGTAACTCAGCAGAAGACCCAAATGTACCCTCCATAGCATCTTTCTCTAAGCATAGAAGACACTGGTTTTCAAGATAAATTGCTAAAGAGGAAAGCCAACGTCTTAAAGTTTTAGGCACGATAGCCTGGCAAATGGAATAAGTTTTATGATTGTGAGAAGGTCCTAAGCAGAAGCAGCACTGCTCATAGCTATCCTTATGTGGAATTTCTCCCCCACAATTGTATTTGCCTTTCTTGGATGACAAAAAAAAAAAAAAAAAAAATACTCACAACTCAGCGGCAATAAGAAGATAAAAGAAAACCCCAATGGGGTGCTTACCTGAAAAGGCTTGATACAGTAACAAACGACTTGGGTGAGCAGACCAATGGCTGAATATGGTGGTCAGATTGGTAGTAAAGAAGTTCTGAGGATAGTAAATGCAGGCATTGCTTTTATGGTTGACATAGTTGGAGAGCATGTTTGTGGCATCTCATGTACTCATAAGTTGTTAAAGGCTTTGGTATAATGGCTAGATGTTGGGTCGTCCTTGGCAGGGAATCCCTCATGTTATGAATACAGCAACAGTAGAACAAAAAGATATTGTGAGTGACTGACAGGCTCAGGGAGAACATCCTGGAGTTGGGAAGTCTGGCAATCTGTAAACTAGTGTCCAGGTGGCATCCAAAAATTCTGTTTACTAGGTATTAGATGACTTTTGGTTAGATTAACTGTGATCTCTAGGTCATCAGGTGGAACAAAAGGTCCCAATGGTTCAGAAACAGGTCTTTGGAGATAGCAGTCAGGAGCCAATCACTGGGGTAAAATAAGGATCCTTAGCAGGTGAGAATGCACTGCTAACAATGCCATCATCTTGGTGAACACCCTGAGGGCTGTGGTAAGATTGAACAGCAGGACTTTGGATTGATAATGATGGGCTCCCCAGCCAGAAACAGAAAAAACTCCTCAAACACTTCTCTATCTTCACATGACAGTAAACCTCCTTGAGATCTACAGAGCACATCCAAACATAAACCTGTTTTGCATTTGCTGAGGAAGGCTGTGTGACCGTCTGGAACTTTGTCCGACATACTGATTTAAGTCACTCAGATCCAGGATGGGTCTAAGGTCCCCTGTTTTCTTAGGTATTAAAAAGAAACTCAAGTAGACTCTGGATTCTAACTCGTCTTCAAGGACCAGATGGATTATTCTTTTTGTAGCAGTTTGGAAATTGCTGCTGCTGCAAGTTCCCACTGACTGGATAGGACACCAGGGAACTTTCTATTTTTTGACAGGAGGAAAGGAAAATGTTAAGGAGTAGCCTCTGAAAATCATATTTAGCATCCAAGAATCTGTAGTTATACTTTTCAAGGCTTGTGGGTGCAGACAAAAGCACCCACCACGACTACCTCCAGAGTGCAATAGTCGGGCAACCCTTCAGGGGCACTGGAAGGGCTTTTTACTAAATGGACTGTGAAAATCCTGGTTATGTGATCCACCTCTGCCCCTAGGGCAACATCCATGGTTGTTGCTTCTTCCTCTGCCACGAGCAGGTCTAGCACCAGGAGCATCTTGACAACAGCTCAGTGACTTTTGGAACCAGATGATCTTCACAGCCTGCCGATTCCTAGAATAGGTTCCCCACTGCAGAGAGAGTCTTACCATCTTGTTGACTCCTGGTTAACGCTTCTTTCACTTTAAATTCAAATAAGGTGGACTTATTACAAGAAGTATTAATGAAGGAAGTCCTAAAGCTTTCTGCAAAAATTATGCAGACACATCCAGGCATTCTGATGGATGATAATGCTGCTGGTATCTGCTGGTCTGGCCATGCCATTGGCTGCATTAGAAAGCAGTCACATGGATCCACTGAAGATAGACTGGAGGGTAGAAAGGTGAGCTTGTCTTCTGAACATCTGCAGGCAGGATACCCAAGAGACACTTGGAACTCTCCTTAGTCTGGTCTCAATGAAATCTTGCATCATGGGCTAAATAATTCAGCTCTCTAAGGGCGAAGGTCACTGAAGCATATTATGTCTGTTTCCCAAAATGATCCATAGCCCTTGCCTCCCTCTTAGGGGGATGAGCTGAGGAACTTTCTTCCAACAGTTCCTTCTTTGCGGCTGCTGCTACCACCATCGCATCCACCAGTAGACCTTTGCTTCAGTGTTTCCGGTATTTGCGTGCTACCGCAATTCTTTCAGATTTATTAGGGATGTGCTCCACCATGTCAGGGTCCTTCCATGCCCAGAGTCATCAAATCAATGAGTAGTCAGAAACAAAAGCTTACAGGAACACAGACTCATCTGCAGAAGAACTATCACTGGACCACCCCCCTTGTCTGCTTCATCAGTTCAAGGATCTCGCCAAAGGTGACCATTTTCAGAAGGGGATATAAGGGAGACTTCTTCATCCAGGTCTGTCTCTTCTGTGAAAGACTCAGAAGAAGAGTCCAAGTGTTTTTGCTTGATGTCTGTTTTCTGTGAACCTGTTCCTGTGGCAGATTGGAAGGTTCTGAAACAGACTGGGAGTTGTAGTACCTTGCATCTAAACTGGACATCACAGCTGGATCTGGAGAGTGCTTGCGGGACTTCTTAGAGTCCGATTTTTCCTTTTCCTTCACCTTCTCTTTCTCTTTTTGCCTATCTTTCAAAACCTCCCTCTCTTTCTGCTCAACTCTGAGCCTCTCGTCTTTGCTAGCAGAAGAGGAGGCAGTAAAGAAAGTGGAAGATACAGCAGACCATGTTTGACAGGAATAATGTCTGGCAAGCTGTCATTTATCCAAGGCAGGTCAGCTCGGACTCAGGTTTCAGTGGGGGAGGGTGTGTGTGGAAAAGGTAGAAATAGGATAGGTCAGGAGGACTAAGGTAGGTTGCACTGTTCTTGGGTGTAATTGAAAAGGCTGGGGACAAAGCAAATCAGCCTTTTCGATGTCTACCTTGACAACTTTGATCAACATGGATAATCTTTGGCTTTCCAGTTTGAACAACATTTGATCTGTGTGAACAAGACAGGGGCCTTTTTGATTTTGTCTGAGAGTCCAGGTTGGGAGCTTTTGATGATTGTATCAGAAAAAAAAAGCTGAAATTGTTTTTCGTAGCAAACTAGCAAACAATGTATATTAAGCTTTCGGTAAAAAAAAGTGGCCTGTCGATAATTTGGCTTTCAAGCCTGAGACCTGTGAGGAATCACATGGCAAGGTTAGCGAATTGGGGCCTGTGAGGAATCACAATGGCAAGGCTAGTATGTTGGGCCCCATGAGGATCACATGGCAAGGCTAGTGAACTGGGGCCTGTGAAGAATCACGTGGCAAGGCTAGTGAACTGGGGCCTGTGAAGAATCAATTGGCAAGGCTAGTGAATTGGAGCCTGTGAGGAATCACGTGGCAAGGCTAGTGAATTAAGGCCTGTGAGGAATCACATGGCAAGGCTAGTGAATTGGGGCCTGTGAGGAATCACATGGCAAGGCTAGTGAATTGGGGCCTGTGAGGAATCACGTGGCAAGGCTAGTGAATTGGGGCCTGTGAGGAATCACGTGGCAAGGCTAGTGAATTGGAGCCTGCGAGGAATCACGTGGCAAGGCTAGTGAATTGGGGTCTGCGTGGATCCACAGGGCAAGGTTAGGAGCTAGGGGCCTGTATTACAAGACAGTACCTAAGAGCTGAGGCCTGAGGGTACTCACACGGCAAGGACTGGGAACTGAAGCCTGACAGTCGCATGGCAGTGACTGTGAACTAAGGCCAGTGGGTAGTCACACAGCGAGGCCTACTGGCTGAGGCCTGTGGATAGTCACATGGCAAATGGCAAGGCCTGTAAACTGAAGCTTGAGAGGGGAGAGAGAGAGAAGTTCTTCAGTCTGTGGGGAATGCAACAAGGGAGGGGAGTAAATACATGATTATAAACTAAATTTCTTTTTTTTTTTTTTTTTTTTAAAGAAATTAGATGAATCAGCATACGCAAGCACAAGTCCACGCTATGTTAAGCCTTAAAGGGAAAGATTGGTGGAAGAATCTATACAGACAGAAAATGGGGTCAGGGCAGGTTCCTCCTGCAGTTAATGTGCAACTTGCAAGTAATCTACCTCTTAACCCTCAAAGCAGGAAACAGCTCAGAGTTTCAAATTTTAGAAGGAAACAGCAAAAAGAAAGAAGATGAAAGTGACGGGAAGGTTGAGAAAGCTTGGAAATAATAGTTATGTACTCACCATAACTTGGTATTTGTGTTATCCATAGTCACCATTCATAATGTATGGGTCTAAGATCTGACATCAGATCCAAGCTGGCACACTTAGACAAAAGCTTAGCTCAAGCTCCTCCCCTCCCATAATGTCTGCTGCCCCCTAATCCCTCAGATTGAGTTTGCCCTGGAAAAAGAAGACAGAAGAAACCTGCCACCAGAAAAGGTCCACCAAAATCCTGCCAATCCCTCAGGAAGGGGGCTGGAGAGTGGGACCGTGATGAATGGTGACTATGGATAACACAGATACCAAGGTCTGGGGAGTACATAACTTTTAATCCGATGTTATCCTAGTCCCCCATTCATCACGTATGGGTCAGAGTCCCCAGCTACCCAAAATTCTTGGATGGCCTCAAGGAAGGAAATGCCGAAGAACAGTGTAGCCAAAGGAAGCCTTTCCTCTTGAAACTAAGTCAAGTGTGTAATGAGAGCTGAAGGTATGAGGACAGGACCAAGGTGCTGCTGCAAAAATGTCATCCAAAAACTGATGGTCTACAAAGGCAGCTGAAGTGGCCACCGACCTGGTGGAATGTGCCCTAACTGGTCCAGACAAAGAAGAACCACATGAGTAGTAAATGTAAGACATGCACTGAGAAATCCAACAGGAGATAGTAATTTTTGACACCTTTTGGCCCTTCCTGTTAACTGAAAAGACCACAGACAATTGGTCTGACAGCCAAAAGGACTTAGTTCTATGCAAAGAGAAATAAAGCTGTTGATGAATATCTAATGTATGTAAACTGTACTCTCCTTTATTAGCATAATTAGGGAACAACACTGGAAGCTGGACTGATTGATTGAGATTCGCTTCAGAGGCCACTTTGGGCATAAAGGAGGGGTTGGGCTTCAAAGCCACTCTACCTTTATGAAATATTAATTAAGAAGGTTTAATGGTAAGAGCCTGCAAATCTGATGCTCTCTCGGCGGAGGTTACAGCCACTAAAAAGGCAGTCTTCCAAGAAAGAAACAAAGTCGCAGGATGTAGCAGGCTCAAAAGGGGGTTTAGTTAGAGATTACAGCACCAGAGTAAGATCCCACGGTGGAGAAGGTGCGCAACAAAAACACACCTTTCAAGAAGGCTTTGCAGAGTAGACAAGAAAAGGTAGGGTCATTATTGAGATGAAAATTAGAAATTGCTGTCAACTGGACTTTGATCACAGAGAAACTAGCACCCTCATTAAAAAGGGAAGGCCAAGATGGAGAATGACAGGAATAGGAGCTGAAAATGGATAGGGATTCCAACCTCTAGCCCAGATGGAGGATCTCTTCCACTTACTTCAGTACACTCTCTTGGTGGAAGAATTCTGAGAAACAAGGATAATGTCCCTCACAGGGGATACTAGCATGGACTTAGCAATAATCACCAGAAGTGGACAAACCAAGCTGTCAGATGAAGGGCTGCAGATTCGGGAGCAGACAGAACGAGGGATGGGAGATTAGATCCAGCACCGGATCAAGCACCCAAGAGGGGTGATTCAGATGAGACCATAAGAGAGGGAACCACACCTGCCAAGGACAGAAGGGGGCAATGAGGATCAACTGCATCCTGAGGGGTCTTGCTTTCTGAAGAACTCTCAGAATTAAGGGAAATGATGGAAAAGCATAAAGGAGACACTGAGGCCAATCATGCATCAGAGCATCCCTGGGGAACTCCCCCTCTGTGGGGATCAAGGAGAAGCAACTCTTGCATTTGTGACTGAGAGGGAAGCAAATGGATTGCAGCTCTGTTGGCCTCACCAACGGAAGATTTGCTTTGCCACTGAAGGATTCAGGGACCACTCGTGAGGGCTCAGAAAAGCTCTGCTCAGCTTGGCCGCCAGCACGTTGGAAGCTCCGGGAATCTGCATTGAAAGAGAAAGCGCCCAGAGGGCATCACCCATTCCCAAACACTCGTGGCCTCGTGACAAAGCAGATAAGAATATGTGCCCCCTTGCTTATGTACAACACAAAAAGTCATGTTGTCTTTGTGAAGCGCTATTGTCCCCAGAGGAAGGCTATCCTGAAATGCTTGCCATGATGGGAGGACTGCTCTCATCTCCAGAATGTTTATGTGCAGCTTGGTCTCTCTATGGGACCACGTCCCTTGGACAGTCTTTCGCAGAAAGTGTCCCCCTCACTCTAGCAGGGAAGAGTCTGTGGTCACCGTGGCCATCGGAATGGATTGAGAAAATAGCCTGCTCACTAGGAGTTTGGGCGAATGCATCCACCACAATAGGTGGCTCTGACAAACTGGAGTAAGATGAATGGGGACTGACAAGGGATGAGAAAGGGTGGACCACTAGACTGTTAGGATCCAGTGTAGCACACTCGTGTAGTATCGGGACAGTGGGACTAGACAAATGGCAGCTGCCATGGAACCCAAAGCCCTGAGAATGAGCGATACTGGAGGACGAGTTTGCTCCAGAACAGCCTGAACGTGAGACCAGATAAGAAGCACAAGTCGGAGAGGAAGAGCTGCAATCTCCAAGGTAGTGTCCAGCTGAGTGCCTATAAATTCCAGTTGCTGAGACAGGCCAAAGAAGATTTTGTCAGATTCACTGTTATCCCCAACTGATTGAAGAGAAGAAGGAAGCATGTGATCTCCACCAGTTGATGCTTTGTGGGGGCTGTAAGGAGCCAATTGTCGAGGTAGGGAAACACCTGGAATCCCAGCAGCCTGAGAAGAGCTGCCACCACTGCCATGCATTTGGTGAACACCCAGGGGATGTGGCAAGTCCAAAGTGCAGGGCTCTGAATTGAAAGTGATCGGTCCCCTAAGTGAAAGTGGAGTAATCTCCTGGACCACCTGTCTATTTTTATATGTTAATACGCATCCTTGAGATCCACAGAGCACATCCAGTCATTCTTGTGCAGAAGGGGCACAATGGACTGAACAGTGACCATCCAAAACTTCAACTTCTTGACTGACAGGTTTAAATGACTGAGGTCCAGAATGGGACTCGGGTCCCCTGTTTTCTTGGGTACTAAAAAGAAGTGGGAGTAAGTTTGGATCCTCTCTGTCCTGTGGGGACCTTTTGGATGGTTCATTTTTGGATGAGGTTGGTGACCTCTAGGCAAGCTAACTCTCTATGACTGGGTGGCACGTCTGGGACAGTTCTGCTTTTTGGTGGAGGCACTGAAAAGAGAATGTAGTAACCCCCTGGATATGATTCTTAGCACCTACTGATCATTTGTGATGTTTGCCCAAGTTAAAGGATGCAAAGCCAACAGAGCCCCGACTGCCTCCAGGGAGGGAAAGTCAGGCAATAACCTCAGGGGTGTTGGAAAGGTTTCTCAGAGAAGGGTTCCCTAGAACCCTGGTTTTCTGGGTGGTCTCTGCCTCTAGGACAGTGTTGACCATTGAAACATCTCCCCATCCCCTAGAGAGAGAATCCTCTTGAGCTTCCTGAAAGGAAGACTGCAACTGGCGGAACCACATTTCCCTGTTCCCCTTTTGGGTCTTGTTAAAGGACCTTTGGGGGGGGGGGGTAGAGAATTTGATCCCTACAGCCGACACAGTCTTCCCCTCTTGCTCACTGCTGGGTCCAAACAGAGTGACACCATCGAAGGGGTCATTGGTGAATGATGCTTTAAAGTCCTCTGCAAACCTGCATAAATGCAACCAGGCATGACACCTGATGGCAATGCCTGTACCTGCCGTCCGTGAGGAACACTCTGCAGCATTGGATATTAACCTCATGGACGAATTAGCTACTGACACAAGAGTGGCCAACTTGGGTGAGATGGACTTAAAGTCGTCTGCAGGCATAGACTCAGAGGGAAGTTGAAAGCTCCTTTATCAAATCCCTCTGGAGACGGGTAAAATGGGTCAAATAGTTCAAAGCTCAGAGGCTGGAAGAGGCCAATTCGAACAACCACTTTCCATATCTGTCCAACGCTCTCAATTCACGGTTGGGAGGATGGACAGATTAACTGTGCTCTGCCAACTCTTTCTTGGTGGCGGCAGCCACCACAATCATAACAGGAACTGCCTTGGACCAGAAGACTTTATTCAACGGTGGGCTTAAAAATGTATCTGCTATATTAGGTACTGGCTCCACTGTATCGGGTTCCTTCAGGCCCTGCTGGCAATAAGATTGATTAAAGGGTCAAGCAGGGGGGGACACCCAAGAGGTAGATGGGGCCATACCGAAAACCTCCAGGAACACTGTTTCCTCAGATGACAGGGGCTGGGCAGACCAACTACCCTTGGCCTTAAGGACCTCCAGTATGTCTCCAAAGGAGATGTCATCAGGCGGTCATCTTGGGGACCCCGCCCCCTTCTTCAACATCTGTGTCCTCCAAGAGAGACTCCATAGGGGAGTTCAGATGTCTCCTCTTACATGCCCTCTTCCGAGGCACTTCCTTCACGTGAGGCTCAGGGGAAGACTCAGAAGAGGAAGGGACCCCTATGGGGGAAACTCCCCCCAGAGGCTAAACTGGATGGGCTGACTGGGAGCAGGATGAGGGGGTCGGCTCAAATTTTTGGGCTGGGAAGAAGCACGGTGAGTCAGAGAGACTACTCTGGCAGTAGAGAGGGATCTTTCCACTACCAGGAACGTGGAAGAACTGGATGAGGCCCCCCTCCCCCGCTGATAGCACCACAACAGAGGAGGGAGCAGACCCTGCCAGAACCCCCAACCCTCCGGACAGTGCCTGAAGCAGAGAGAGGCAAAGAACGGTCAGAGAACCCCTGCACCCATGAACTCAAGGGTGACGATCCGGACCGGTGGCCCCACCTGTCCCAGGGGAATGGGAACAGAAGTAGCCATAGACCCTGAGGGGGTAGGGACAAAGGGAGTCCCAGAAACCCCCATCGCCTTCGTGCAGCGCACCGGCTCCCCTGAATTCAATCCGTGCGAGGTCAGATGAGAAGTTAGGCAGGTTGAGGGAGAAGGCTCCCTAAGCCTGTTGGCCAGGGAAGCCAAAAGCCCAAACTCAATTTGGTGCTTCAAAAAGGACTGCGTCATCCTGTCCATGTCTGAAGACAAGATGCTCCTGGAGGATCAGGAGGAAATGGAGGACCTAGCTGAAGACCCATGTCAGGACCCCAAGGATCTTCTCCAATGATCTGGAGAATGGGCCTTGCATGGAAGGGTAAACAAATGATTCCCTGCCAAAGGGACTGAAGAAAAATCTTGTACAACAGAATCCCGTACGGGTCTTGGATTTGACTGAATCGGGTCCGAGGAAACATTAGGATCCGAGGAAGGGGTTCTTGAATCCTTCAGATCTGACAGGGTCGGATACGTGACAAGTCCAGTCTGGCTTGGATCCGAAGGCTTCGAACCGGAAGCCTTGGAAATGGAAGTCGAAAGCACAGCCCTGAGATCTGAAGACATGGAACTGGAGGCCTTGGATCCAGGAGTCGACTCTCTGGAAGCTTTCGGTTCAGAAGTTCTCGGATCTGACACTGCTAAGGCTGGAGGTGGATCCAGCAGCCTGCCTTGCTAAAAAGGAGCCTTCCCTGAGGAAGAAGGAGAAACCTTTCATTTATGGCCAGAGGGGCCTGACTTGATCGAGGATTCTTTGACCAGGGGACACCCCCCTTAACCAAGCCTTTTAGTAACAGATTATTCCAGTGGCTGACCCAGGCTCTGGGGTTGAATGTGGTGCAAATGCCACATTCAACCTCCAGATGGCCGGCAGCAAGACAGTATAGGAGGCATTCCTTGTGCTAGTCGGAGACCGGCATCTTCCGACTGCATGAGGAGCAACTCTCGAAAGCTAAACGTTTCTCCGACATGGAGGGGAAAAAAAGGGCAACCAATACCAGAGGAAAAACCGAAGGAAAGTACCACAAACAGGCCAAAAGTTAAAACACTGAAGGCCGTCCAAACTCAAAAAACACACTAACTGAACTCAAATAACCAATGGAAATCAAAAGAAACCACAACTAATGAGAGCAACTACTCCCAGAAAGGAATTAATACTAAACTAAAGTAAACCAGGAAAAAGGTGCCAAAAACCACATGAACCAATGGGAGGAGTGAAAGGGCTAGTAACTAGACAAAAAATCTATAGAGGAGCTTAAAGAACTTAAGTATAAGGTAATCATCTTCTTCTTCTTATGGCTTTTCCCGGTTAGGTGTCGCCACAGCGGATCACCTGTCCGCTCATGGCTGGCAGTGGAGTTTTACGGTGTCAAGTTGCCAGCCCGGCACCCAATCTTCCACAGAAGGCACACACACACACACATGCACTCATGCCTAGGGCCAATTTAGTGTGTCCAATCCAGCTACAGCACGTCTTTGGGATGTCAGAGGAAACCCATGCAACCACAGAGAGGACATACAGACTCCGCACAAAAGGCACCCCAGCCAAGGATCGAACCGGAGAACCTCTTGCTGTGAGGCGGCAACTCTAACGACTGCACCAAGCAGCTCATATATTTATGAAATATTAAAATTTAACAGTTTTGATCATGATTTAAAAATGCATCTTCAGGATGCAACAGGTCTGCTCAAAGGATATATTACATGAAAATGAAAGCTATGTAACTTAGTGATACACTTGTACCGGCAATTTCAACTCATTCACCTACAGGAATGAATCAAGCAGGTGCTTAGCTAAATCATGCAACTTTTTCAGATGACCTTAGTCCCTACCATTGCCCATAAACATCAGCACCAAAGACCTCTTTATCAGATCTCGAGAGCCTGTATGTCACAGCAACCAAGAGAAGAACTAAAGGAAAGACCAAAACTATCCACAAATAGGACAACATCCAGTGGAGTCCTACGCAAATGGCTTTCTGGTGGGGTGGGGGCACCTCTGTTTTAAATGTACTTATTTACAGACTTATAATGTACAGGTTAACAGTATCTTGCAAAAGTACTCAGTAATTCTCAAATGGCAGCTGCACAAATATCGCCCACCAAGGCATTTCTTAAAAAGGGCTGTGAAGTAGGTACGGATCCAACATAGAACCACAGAAGCACTGTTAGCCTAAGGTAAGGACTCGCTATACTTTTGATAACAAAAATTTAATGCACTGGGAAAACCAGACTGTACCTCTGAAGAAATTTGGACTAAAAGTTTCCAAAGTAAGAAATTAAAAGCCAGGTGCCACTAACTTTGTGGTTTTGTGCAGATCAAATCAGAACCAACCGTGGTCAGCCAAACAATACAATATATATTCACCCCAACTAGAATAACTCAAAGAATACTGTAGAGCGAATTAAATTATATATACTAAATTCTAGCACAATTATGGATGAAAGAAGGGTTGGTATGCAGTGACACTCTACCCTTTTGAAAAAGGAAGCACAGTGGATGAAAAAACAAGACATACAGCTCTGAAATTCTTCTTACACAAGCAGCAGCTGTCAATTAAGTCAACAGAAGAAGCTGGCTCAGAGGACCATTAGCTTCAACATTAAGTTAATCTCCCACAGAGAATCTTGTATATATATATATATATATATATATATATATATATATATATATATATATATATACACACACACACATACACACACATATATATATATATATATATAGCTTCAACATTAAGTTAATCTCCCACAGAGAATCTTGTGTGTGTGTGTGTGTGTATAGATATATATATATATATAGATAGATATATATATATATATATATATAAAAATAAGGAGTCCCATGGAGAAAAATGATACTTAACAGGGGTTGCAACAATAAGGTACCAGACAAGAAAGTTTTGCATACCTTAAATGAGGTCTAAGAAGCAGAATGTGTACCTAGTGTGAAATTAGAATGGCTGTGAAATGAACTTTAACTGATTAAAAACTTAACCTTTAACCAAATATATGACAAAAATGTTTTTCATATTATGTTTAAACACCGTTTGTTTTTTGTATTATTTTTAAAGACTGTAAAATAATGATTATTAAAATGTGAGAAACTGGAGCTCTTCTCCCCGGTCCTCAGCTGAAAGTGGGCTCCTACCTAGTCAGACTTTCTTGGTAATCAAATATCAGTAAATACATATTCTAAAACACTGGGTTAAAAGGTAATAAGGAAAAATAATGAAACAATCCCAGAAGGAAGACACCTACTTACAAAAAGACTGACTAACCCAAGGAGCTGAGCAATCTACATCTGACATGTAAATGCAGCAAACGAGATCTGAGGGATTAGAGGGAAGCAGAGCATTATGGGAGGGGAGGAGCTTGAGCTAAACTGTTGTCCAAGTGTACTGGGTCGGATCCTAGACCCATATGTGATGAATGGTGACCAGGAGAACATGAGATCATAAGGATAAGAAGAAAGATTGCAAAAAGCACAAGAGGGCTAACAAGGAAGGTAAGCATGAGTTTAATAGTGATCAAAAGTTTTTCACAGTGGTTACAAAATCAAGGATTTAGTCAGGATGATTTGGTAATTGAATATGGATCTCAGTCCAGTGAATGTGGTTATGTAAGTTAAGTGAGTTCACAGTGTCAAGATTTGTCAGGAGATATTTGCGGGCCTGAGGACAAGCAGGCAAAGGTCTTGGTGCTAGCCAATGCATCAGTGGGCTCAGTGGTAAGCAAAAAACTGCCACAGCCTAGGAGTGAAATTTTAGACCAGATTGTGGCTTTATTAGCACAGCTCAAGGGAAATGGGGAGGATCAAAAATTAGAGCCACAGGGTGTGAATGGCCAGACATTAAAGAGAGGTGATAGAGATATAGATCAGGAAAAATACCATGGTGTGGTTACATCAGACTTGCCCCTTGGCTTTCATTTGAGTGAGAAAGTTAAGCAGCAAATTGGAAATGGGGATTATGTTGACTTATTTTCGCTTTTGAATAAAGAGGAACAAGAAAAAGATAAGGATGGCATGACTGAACATTCAATAACCAAAAAAGGAAACTAGCAGTAAGAAGGACATGGGAAAAAGTACAGTTGGGTACACTTACCATAAATGTAGATTTTCAAGTGTATTCACTGTTGCAGTCATCACACTAGGGTTATCTGCCTGCAGGTTGCCCTCAGTCAGCCCGAATACCAGAGTCTTGGGATTTCTGCGTCAGATGCTGCCACTTCCTCCATGACGTCAGGTCAAAAGGGGTATAAAACATACAGCCAACGCCATTACATCAGTTTTTCTTGCGCCAGATGTCAGGAGCCCCCAAAAGAGGAAAGAATTGCATGGTGTGGAACACCCGCAGTAAAAAGTAAATACCATTGTTATAAGATATGGCCAAAAAAAAGATAGGTAAAAAGTATAGAGAAGTTAGGGGGCTGGAGGGAGGGTAACAAGGACTGCAACAGTGAATACACTCGAACATCTGCATTTATGGTAAGTACACAACTGTACTATGTTCTTCGTGTTTCACTGTTGCAGTCTTCACACTTGGGTTGATTCCCAAAGCTGAGGAAGGGTGGAGGCAGTCAAGAAGCATTAGGGCTGGCTAGCAGGCCTTGTAAGACTGCTGTGGCAAATCCAGCTCTGGATTTAGAAAAGATAGGTAAGTGGTAACACTTGGTGAAGATGTGTACAGAACTCCAGGTTGCAGCTTCCAGGATGTCCCTGGTAGGGACTCCCCTGAGAAATGCTGTAGAGGCTGAGTTAGCCCTAGTGGAATGAGTTTTGATCCCCTGTGGGTTCAGGTTTCCCATGGTGTTTGTAGCAGAAATGGATGTAGTGTGCTATCCATTTAGAAATGGCTTGCTTTGAAATGGCCTTGACCTCTGCCCCTGTAGCAAAGCTGACTAGCAGCTGGTCAGATTTTCTGAAAGGTTTAGTCCTGCCCAGGTAGAACCTAAGCTGCCTGTGCACATCCAGGGAGTGCAGGATCCTTTCCCCTTTATTCTGAGGATTAGAGAAAAAAGTTGACAAATGAATGGATTTGGTTTAAAGCCACATTAGATACTATCTTGGGCATAATTGATGGGTTAAGTCCTGAAGGAAACCCTGTCCGCATGGAAGATAATGAAGGGTTCCACAGCCATAAGGGCCTGCAATTTAGACACACTTCTTGCTGAAGTGATGGCTAGAAGTAAGGCTGTTTTCCAAGAGAGGAATTTTAACTCTGCTGTAGCAGCAGGTTCAAAGGGAGGAAGTGTGAGCTTCTCCAGTACAAAGTTAAGGACCCAGGCTGGAGTGGGAGCTCTCCTGCGGGGTCTTAAATTTTTGGCTCCTCCCAGGAACTGTTTGACCAGAGGGTGAGATAAGAGGGGTGGGCTCAGTCCTGTAATGAGCTGAGATGGCAGAGGCATGAATCTTAACTGAAGAGAAGGGATAGTCCTTTGTGGAGCAGTTGTTAGGTAATGTAGGATTTGAGGTAAGCTGGGCATGGTTGTGTTCATTCCCTGAGACTGGCTCCAAGAACAGTATCTTTTCCACTTTGTTTTGAATAGGATTTCCTAATACTAGGCCTCCTTACCTCAAGGATGACATCCAGCACCTGTTTACTGAGGGTTGCTGGTGAAGTGTTCAGGGGATGAGCCAGGCTGCTAGGTTCAGGGTTTGCAGCTGAGGATGTAAAACCTGGCCCTCCTGCTGGGACAGCAGGGAAGGGATCTGAGGCAGGTGCCATGGTGGCACTACTGTCAGACTGCACAAAAGTGGGTACCAGTGCTGGCGTGGTGCAATCAGAGTTGTCCTTGGCTTGTCCTGTTTGATCTTTAGTAGAACCTTCGAGAGGAGGGGCAGTGGGGGAAAGGCATAGATTGAGAGGTTTTCCCATGTAAAGGACAGGGCATCCACTTTCCATGCTTGGCTGTGGGGAGTTCTGGTGCAATATTTGCTCAATTGATAGCTCTGCAGGGAAGCAAAGAGGTCCACCTCTGGTGCCCCCCACCTGTGGATCAGAAGCTTGAATGATTTGGGTTCCAGTTTCCACTTGTGTGGGTCCATTAGATTTCTGCTTAAGTCGTCTTCCAGTGAATTTAGTTTGCCTGGCAGGAAATGAGCTTGCAGATGCACTTGATTACTCAAGGCTATGTTCTACAGAGCCATGGCTAACCTGCAGAGTGTGTAGGAATGGGTTCCCCCCTGCTTACGTACCACGTAACTGTGGTGTCGTCTGTCTTTATCAATAGCTGCCCTGGAAGAACAAGGTATTTGAAGGCTGTCAGTGCATTCTGTACAGCTAACATTTCTTTCGGATTGATAAGCAGGTGCATTTGTTTTGGGCTCCATTTGCCTTGAATGCATTTTCCTGCCATGTGAGCCCCCCATGCATAGACTGATGCGTCTGTTAGGGTTTGGGTGGCAGGGGGTTGAGTGAAAGGGAGCCCTTGTTGTGGTAGCAGGCCTCTGCCCACCAAAGGAACTCTGTCCTTAGGTAAGGAATGATAGGAATCATTGTTTCCAGATCCTGAGAATGTTGACACCAGAGACTTTTTAAGTACCACTGAAGTTTCCTCATATGCAGTCTTGCATATGGAATTAGTAGAATGCAAGAGGCCATGAACCCTAGGGCTTGCAGTATTTTTCTTGCAGATAGCTGGGTTTGGGTGGCCAGTAGATTGAAGTAGTTTGTCAAATAAATTTGTTTTTCTGGGGTAAGGAATGCCATCTGGGAAGTTGTGTTCAAGCTTGCTCCCAGGAGTACAATCTCTCGGCTGGGTACCAGATGTGATTTCTTTTTGTTGATGGTATACCCCAGTGAAGTTAGAAGTCTCTTTACAAATGTCAGGTGCTGAAATAGCAATTCCTGACTGTCCGACTGAATCAGGAAATCGTCCAAGTATGGGTGAATTTGAATTTTTCTCTGCTTGCAATATGCAATGGCTGGAGCTAGGCATTTTGTGAATATCCTGGGCGCAGTAGAGAAGCCAAAGGGAAGTGCAGAGAACTGGTAGTGCATCTTGCCTGCTTTGAAACGTAGATATTTCCTGCAAGATTCCCTTATGGGGATGTGCAGATAAGCTTCTTTTAAGTCTAGGGTGGCTAGCCAGGAGTCCTTGGCTAGCACAGGAAGCATAAGCATTTTGAATCTTGGAACCACCAAGAAGGTGTTGAGAATAGACAGATCCAGGACAGGGCGCCAAGAGTTTTCTTTTCTGGGTACCAGAAACACTATGGAGTAAAAACCTTGTCCCCTTTGCTCTGCTGAGACAGGTTGAATAGCCTTGATACGGAGAAAAGAAAGTACTTGCTTTTGGGCCTCTGCCCATTGGTTTGGGGGGAGGTCTGGCCATCCGCTTGGGGTTGGCATTGAGTGGAAGTAGAATCTGTATCCTTGGGATACAATGTTCAAGACCAATCTGTCCTGGGTAATTACTCCCAGTTTTTTGTGTGCAGGGCTAGTTTTCCTCCTAAGGGTGCCAGTACTTGGGCAAGACTTGAAAGGGTGAAGGACAAGTAATTGTGAACCTTTTCCATAGGATGGTGGCTTACTACTACCTGATTTTGAGGTGGGAACACTCCATTGTTTAGATCTGTGGTGGTCTGCTGCCCCTGGGTTTAGACTGAGGGTCTAGGAGGGACTGGGAAAGACCAGTTTTTAGAAGGCCAGTGTCTACTGAATCTATGTGGCTGTACTTGTAGGAAATCTTTAACAGTTTGCATAGATTTAGCTTTTTCCGCCAGCTTTTTGAGGACAACTTCTGCTTTAGTGCCAAACAGACGTTCTTGGTTAAATGGAGCATCTAATAATTTTGCTTTGACATGGTCTGGCAAGATTTGTTCCTTAAGCCAAGCATGCCTTCTAAGAACAGACCCAGTGACAGCAGCCCTGCAAGATGCTTCTAAAGCATCAAAACCACACTGCAAAGTATGTTTTCCAACTTGGTTAGCAGAATGCATCAACTCTTGTCAACCTTTCTGTTCTGCACAATCAGGAATCAACATAATTTTTTGTTTAATTAGTTCCATAATATGTTGCTGATACTTTAACATGTGAAAAGTACAGTTTTGTACCTACCATAAATGTAGATGTTCGAGTGTACACCCTGCTGCAGTCATCACACTTGGGTTATCATGTCGTCAGGCGGTCCCGCAGTCAGCCGGAATTCCAAAGTCTTGGTCCGGCGTTGGTTGCTGTCGCTTCTTCCCTGACGTCAGTGCGCCAGGGGTATATATATTGCAACCGATGCCATTTTCTTCAGTTTTTCTTGCCCCAGATGTCAGGTGCCCCCAAAAAGGTGGTCAGTAATTAGTACCAAATTGAGTAAATTTTGCACAAACACAAAATCCCTCCAGCTATAAGCAAATACATCAGGAAGGTATTGTAGAGATTTTAGCCAGTTAGTTCAGAGGGGATGGAGGGAGGGTAACCTGGACTGCAGCAGGGTGTACACTCGAACATCTACATTTATGGTAGGTACAAAACTGTACTATGTTCGTGTTACCCTGCTGCAGTCATCACACTTTGGTTGAATCCCAAAGCTAAGGATGGGTGGAGGAATCATAGAGGGTTGGAGGAGGCTATCAGGCCCTGCAGAACTGCAGTGGCGAAGCCTGCCCTAGTCTTAGAGTAAAGTGGTAAGTGATAGTGTTTGGTAAAGGTGTGTACTGAACTCCAAGTTGCAGCTTCCAAAATCACCTTGGTTGGAACCCCCCTGAGAAAAGATGTAGATGTAGCTGTTGCCCTGGTAGAGTGGGGCCTAATGGTAGCAGGAACTGGTTTTCCATGATGGGTATAGCAGAAACATATGCAATGTCCTATCCATTTGGAAATGGTTTGTTTTGAAATAGCCTTCCCTTGTGAAGCTGTAGCATAGGATACAAAGAGCTGGTCAGATTTTCTGAAAACCTTAGTTTTGTCCAAGTAGTAACGAAGTTGCCTGTGAATGTCCAAGGAATGCAGGAGTCTCTCACCTTTGTTCTGTGGACTTGGGAAGAAGGTGGTTAAGTGGATGGTTTGATTTAAAGCCACACTGGAAACCACCTTAGGCATAAAGGAAGGATTAGTTCGCAGAGAAACTCTGTCTTGATGAAAAATGAGGAAATGTTCCACTGCCATTAGTGCCTGCAGCTCTGAGACTCTTCTAGCTGAAGTTATTGCTAGCAGCAGGGCAGTCTTCCATGATAGGAACTGAAGATCTGCAGAAAAAGCTGGTTCAAAGGGAGGTAGCGTTAGTTTTTCCAGAACAAAATTGAGGTCCCATGTTGGTGTAGATGCTCTCCTGGGAGGGTCTAATGTTTTTTGCCCCTCTGAGGAACTGCCTTAGAAGTGGATGCGAAAATAAGGGTGGATCCGTGTTGTAGTGGGCTGAAACAGCTGAAACATGGATTTTAATGGAGGAGAAGGAAAGTCCTTTGTGCAACATCTCAGTTAAGTACTGTAGAATGTGAGGCATGTGAGGCTGAAATGTGTCTTGGCCTTTAGCTTGGTTCCAGGCACAAAACCTTTTCCATTTGTCCGAATAAGCCTTCCTGGTGCTTGGCCTCCTAGCTTCCAGAATAACATCCATAACTGCTTGGGAAAGAGGAGCTGGCTGGGTGCTTAGGTGATTTTCCATGTAGCCAGATTTAAGGTTTTGAGTTGGCTGTGAAGAATCTGATTGTTTTGTTGTGTGAGCAAATGGGTAATTTGTGGTAAGATCCAAGGTGGGCCGTGGGCCATATTTCTCACTAGTGGGTACCAGTGCTGGCGTGGCCAGTCTGGGGCTATGAGAATCAGTAGTGGTCTCTCCTTTTTGACTTTCAGAAGCACCTTTGTGAGGAGAGGCAATGGAGGGAAGACATATGCTGTCAGGTTTTTCCAACTGAAAGAGTGCGTCTACTTTCCAAGCTTGATGGTGAATTGTCCTTGTACAAAATTTTGTTATTTGATAGTTTTGAGGACTGGCAAACAGGTCTATGTCTGGAAGGCCCCATTTTTGAGTTATCATTGTAAATACTTGTGGATTTAGTTTCCACTCGTGGGGATACATGATGTTTCTGCTGAGGTCGTCTGCCAATGTGTTCTTCTTTCCTGGCAGAAATTGAGCTTGTAACTGAACTTGGTAAGCCAGAGCTGTGTTCCATAAGATCATTGCTTGCCTGCATAGAGGGTAGGAGTGAGTACCCCCTTGTTTGTTTATGTACCACATTACTGTGGTGTTGTCCGTCTTTATTGTAAGTTGTCCTGGATGTAATAGATTCTTGAAGGCTGTCAGAGCTTTCTGTACAGCTAGCATTTCTTTTTGATTGATGTGCAGATTCCTTTGATCTGCAGTCCATTTGCCTTGAATGCACTGTCCTGCCATGTGTGCCCCCCAGGCGTAGTCTGATGCATCTGTTGTGATAGTTTGCCTGGCTGGGGGCAAGGTGAATGGCTGACCCTTGTTGAGGTGGCATGCCTGTTACCACCATAGAAACTCCTGTTGTACGCAGGGAATGAGAGATATCATTGTGTCCAAGCTGTGGCTGTGTTGAGACCATACGCTTTTTAGGTACCACTGTAATTTCCTCATATGCAGCTTTGCAAATGGTATTAGTAGTATGCAAGATGCCATGAAGCCCAAAGCCTGCAGAATTTTTCTTGCAGTTAATTGGGACTTTGTTGCCATTGTTTTGAAATATTGAGTCAGCTGTAGTTGCTTGTCTGGCGTCAGATAAGCCTTCTGGGCCGTTGTGTTCAAGCTGGCACCCAGGAATGTCATATTTTGTGAGGGTACTAGTTTTGACTTCTTTTCGTTTACTGTGTACCCCAGGCAGTTTAGAAGATGTTTTACAAAAGCCAGATGTAAGAGAATGTCCTTGCTTTCTGCTTGGATGAGGCAGTCGTCCAGGTATGGGTATATTTGAATTCCTCTTTGTCTGCAGTATGCAATTACTGGTGCCAGGCATTTTGTGAAGACTCTGGGCGCAGTAGATAAGCCAAAGGGCAGTGCAGAGAATTGGTAATGGGTTGAACCTGCAATGAAATGGAGGTATCTTCTGCAACTTTGTCTGATAGTGACATGCATGTATGCCTCCTTGAGGTCCAGCGTTACTAGCTATACCTCCTTCCCCAACATGGGAAGAAGCTGCTGTAATGTTAGCATCTTGAATTTGGGTACTTGTAAGAATGTGTTTAAAATTGAAAGGTCCAGAATAGGTCTCCAGGCATTGTCCTTTCTGGGCACTAGAAAGAGTCTTGAGTAAAATCCTTGACCTTGCTCTCGAGTAGGTACCAGTTGAATGGCTCTCATGTCCATGAGAGCTTTAATTTGCTTTTGTGCCTCTGCACATTGATTTTGTGGCAGGTTTGGCATTCCTCTTTTCATTGGCAAGGTGTGAAAATGGAATCTGTATCCTCGTAAAATTATGTCTAGGACCCATTTGTCCTTTGTGACAATGAGCCAGTTGTCTGAAAAAAGTGCGAGTTTTTCTCCCAAGGGAGCTGTCAAGAGAGAGTTGCTTGGCCGGATGAGGTGCAAGTCATTGAGTTTGCCTCCTGGTAGATTGGGACCTGTCTTCTCCTCCCTTCTGTGTTGTAGTGCCCCATTGGCGAAGTTGGTACTGGGCTTGTGGTTGTCCTCTGCCTCTTGGGCGTCTGTATTTACCCCTCTGTGGTCTGTCAGTAGCTGGAAAGGACCAATTTTTTGTTGGCCAGTTTCTGCTGAAGCAAGGGGGCTGGACCTGTAGGAAATCTTTGACTGTCTGCATAGATTTTGCCTTATCCTCCATTTTCTTTAAGACTTCTTCTGCTTTAACTCCAAAAAGAACATCCTGCTGTAAGGGAGCATCTAGAAGCTTTGCTTTATGATCAGGCAGAGTTTGTTCCTTTAACCAAGCATGCCTACGTATAACAGACCCAGTGACAGCTGCTCTGCAGGAGGCCTCCAGAGAATCAAACCCACATTGTAAGGTGCGTTTACCCACCTGTTCAGTTGCATGCAACAGATCCTGCATTTCTTTCAATTCAGACTGTTGAGGAAGAGTGGTGATTCTTTGCTTTAACTGAGAGATTAGAAATTGCTGATACTTAAGCATGTGAAATTGGCAATTTAGTGCCCTCATAGCTAGAGTGGCTGAGGTGTAAACCTTTTTCCCCCACCTGTCTAGCGCTCTGGAATCCCTCTCAGAGGGTACAGGATTTTTAGCCATAGAAGCCTTAGCCCCTTTGGGACCCTGGGAGATTGTCTCTGGGTCAGCAACAGGACTTTTGTATAGAAATTTTTGGGACCCTGGGAGATTGTCTCTGGGTCAGCAACAGGACTTTTGTATAGAAATTTGTGGGAATCAGGCACTCTGTAGTATCTGTCAGGCTTGGCCGGAGCAGGAGGTAGAGAGTCTGGGTTCAAACTGGATTCTAAGTAAACATCATCCACAATGTCTAACAAGGGTGGGATGGCAAGTGGTCTGTGCTGGGGGAGTAAAAGAAACTCTGAGCCTTTTCTTCGAGTCAGAGTAGTCTTGGCCTTTCCAGTGGAAATGTTCCCTCATAGTGTGTAAAGTTTCCCCAAAGGAGTAATCTTCAGGAGGAGAAGCTGAGGGAATGGAATCCTCAGCATCAGAATCTTCATAAGGGGAGAAGGAGTAATCTTGGTCTTCAGAGGAGGCTGAAGAAATGGACACTTGTTCAGAGGATGCATAATCTTCCTCTTGTCTAGGCCTTTTGTCAGGAGGAGGCTGGGAACCCCTGATTAAAGAAATCAAATCTTCAGCCATTTTGAGCATCTGTTTCTTAGGCATTGGGCCTTGAACAGGGGACTGAAGTGCAGTCCTTTTAGATTTAATAGGAGTCTTCGTCTTAGGAAACGTTTTAATGGTGAACGTTGTCTGTCTGAAAACGCCTTCAGAAACCGATGGCGTTTCTGCAGCACCGACATCTTTATCAGCAATGTTGTCAGTAGGGCCTGAACAAAATGGTTGTGTCGGCCTGGTACATTCCGCTAAAAGTTCAGAAGCGGTCTCTGGTTCCAGATCTGCGGTAGTCAGGGGTTGCGTCGGAGCCTCATTGAGGACTGGAGAACCAGAGACCGGACCAGCCGAGGCCTCGGAATCTGGCTTAGGCCTGGGCTGTCTGTCCTTATCCTTGCGTTTTTTGTGCACGCCGGTAGTCGGTTGCTCCGACGGCATACTGTAATTAAATTTTATACCGAAGTAGTGTCGTCCGAAATCAAAGCGTCTTTTAATAGTACGTTTATTAAACCTAGCACAAAAATGACAACTAGTGACGTCGTGGTCTGGGCCTAGGCAAGGTATGCAATAAGAGTGAAAATCCTTATGAGGTATTTGCTTCCCACAAGAAATACAATTGTTAACTTTTTCTGACATTGGTCTGAGGCAACAAAAGTTTCCCCAATGGGGTACTTAGCTATATAGAAGACTTCGGTCTGAAATTCGAATTCGAAAATCTCAGGAGTCGGCCGACTGGCACTTGCGAACTGCTTCTGGTTCGGGCACCGCGCGGAAAGAAAGACTGGAGAAAATGGTGTTGGTTGCAATATATATACCCCTGGCGCACTGACGTCAGGGAAGAAGCGACAGCAACCGACGCCGGACCAAGACTTTGGAATTCCGGCCAACTGCGGGACCGCCTGACGACAGGATAACCCAAGTGTGATGGCTGCAGCAGGGTAACACGATAAACATCTGGCAATTTAAAGCCCTGATGGCAAGAGTAGCAGAGGTGTATACCTTCTTACCCCATCTGTCTAAAGCCCTAGAATCCCTGTCCGAAGGGGTAGGGTTTTTGGCTGTAGTAGTCTTAATGCCTTTAGGTCACTGGGAAATGGTCTCTGGATCTACAGTAGGATTCTTAAATAGGAACTTGTGAGAGTCTGGTACTCTGTAGTACCTGTCAGGTTTCCTGGGAGCTGGTGGCAAAATATCAGGGCTAAGACTGGATTCCATGAAGACATCTACAATTTCCAGAACAGGAGGAATAGCTAGAGGCTTGTGCTGAGGCAAGTTTAAAAATTCCCTGAGTCTCTTTTTGGACTGTGGGTAATCCTTGCACTCCCAGCAGAATTGCTCTCTGAAGGTACGCAGGGTTTCACCGAAAGAAAAATCCTCTGGTGGGGAAGCAGAGGGAATGGAATCCTCTGCATCAGAATCCTCATAGGTAGATAAAGGTATGTCCTGGTAATCATAAGGGTCAGAGTCATCGGACTCATGATCTGAAGAATCAGAAGCAAAATCAGTTCTTGTTCTTTTAGAAGGGGAAGGCTGGCTTCCCCTAATTAAGGTAATAAGGTCTTCAGCCATTCAATGCATTTGTTTCTGTGGCATGGGGGCCCTGAGAATGCGCTTTGGTTGTAGGTGTCCAAGGTGTAGTGCGAACTCTGGGCCTGAGAAATTCGGTATTTATGGTATGAAATGAAGTAGTCCGTTTAATATGAACATCGGAAGGCCTGAATACACCCTCAGAAGCCGGTTCCTGCACAGCGGCTCTGGACCCATCCAAGGTAGAGGCATCCATAGGTTGCATAGTCGAAGTAGCATCTCGAGGCATACCGGACTCCGAATGGGTCTCAGTAGAGGCCTGCGAATCTGTAGAAGTGGGTATCATGGGCTGTGAAAGCGCCTGAGTACCAGTGGACTGGCGACTAGCTTTACGCAAGAGTCATTGTCAGTTTTGGACCTATGCAGTCTGTCTCTGTTTTTATCCTTACCTTTTTTTCAGAAGATCAGTAGTCGGATGGCTTATCGAAGTCATTTTGGAATACGGAGAATGAGAGCGAAAGAATTTAGCGACAAAAATAACCAGACGACGAATAGTTTGGTCTGAGCCTAAACAGGTGACGCAGTAAGAATGAAATTCTCTGAGGTATTTGCTTTCCACAGGCAAGACAATTATTTTTTCTGACATCGGTTAGAGCAAGAAAAAAGGATCCCCAACGGGGTACTTATCTTTTAGAAGACTTCAGGTCTGAAACTTGAAAAATGAAAATTTCAGGAGGTGGCTGACCGGCAGTTGTGAACTGCTTCTGCTTCGGGCTCCGCTCGGTACGAAAAGCTGATGTAATGACATCAGCTGCATGTTTTATACCAGACGACCTGACGTCATGGAAGAAGCAACAGCATCTGACGCAGAAATCCCAGAACTCTGGTATTCATGCTGACGGAGGGCTACCTGCAGGCAGATAACCCAAGTGTGATGACTGCAACAGTGAAACACAAAGAACATCTGGGTGATTGGTTATTCTATTTATGCAGAAATATGGGGGGATAGGTGTCCTGACAAAGCAAAAGGCATGTGGACACATTTTAATAGAGTAACCACTAAGCATTTTACTGAAGGGGGTCAGAAGAGGCTACGGTATGACAACACTTACAGAAGGAAGAGGCAAGCATACCCAGAAAGGCCATAGTCATGCATAGACTTGGGTTCGTTATGCTGGCTGGTTACCAGTGGGGACTGTGACAAAAGATTGTGGCTTTCCGATTAACCAAACTGGGTACAGATTTAATAAGTTTGGGCTATTCAGTTATGCAGGGTCATCAGGACATCAGTGGGCCAGAACAGACGGGGGGAGCTGGGAGGTGTTATCGCTACAGTTTTGGGCACTGTCAGAATAAGTTTCAGTGTAAATTTCGGCATCACTGTACGGCATGTGGAAAAATAAACCACCCAGCCAAGGTATGTTTTTGTCTCTCAGGCCCCCATAGCAAAGCCTCTTACATGCCATCCCCCTTCAAAGGGTACACTGAACCCTCTTCTGACTCCAGTAAGAGGGGCATTTTTAAAGGAATGGCTCAAGGTGTATCCAGATTGAGAGGCGGTGGCATTGATAGAGGATGGGTGCACTATGGGCTTTAAGATACAGGCAAAAGGTAGGAAGCAAAGGGATATTATTAAGAACTTGAAGTCTGCAAGAGAACATCAAGATACAGTTAAAGCAAAGTTAAATAAGGAGTTAAGAAGCAGTTAGATTGGTAGGCCCATTTACTCACCCACCCAGAAGGGTATTCAAGGTTTCGTCTATAGGTGTAGTCCCCAAAAGGAAGCCAAGTTAATTGTGGCTTATTCATCACCTGTCATATCCAGATGGGAAATCTGTGAATAATTACATAAATGGTGACGGGACTTCGGTGCACTGTGCTTCATTTGATGAAGCAGTTAGGAAGGTCAAAGAGAAAGGGAGAGGCTCCCTTACAGCAAAACCAGAGTCTGCTTTTAGACTTTTTCCCATTGCTTCTAAAGACCAGGGGTGGTTATGCTTAGTTTTTGAAAGTTAAAATACATGAACAAGTGCATGCCAATGGGCTGTTTGATTGCCTGTATTACATTTGGAAAGCTCAGTACCTTTTTGCATTGTTTGGTGGCACGGAGGCTAGGGGAGGACAACACTGTACACTACTTGGATGACTTCTTTTTCATGGGTAGGAAAGACACGAGGGACTGTTACGGAAGCTGTACATACATTTAATCAAATTTACAACGAGCTAGGTATTCCATTAGCAATGGATAAAACAGAAGGCCCAACAAACAGACAGTCATTTCTAGGCATAGAAATTTACAGCTTGAATGGACAGTGTAGGCTTCCTATTGACAAGGTGCAAAAGTTACGTTTAGTTTTAAGCCAAGTGTTAGGTCAAATTAAGATAACCCTCAAACAGCTGCAAGAGTTAGTAGGGCTGATGAACTCTGCATGCAGAGTGATCCCTGTGGGGTGTTCATTTATGAGGTGCCCAGCTGCCAATGGGTCAAGTTGCCACACCACAGGATTAGGGTTTCACAAGGAAAAAGAAGGATTTAGTTTTTTAGCAGATTACAATGGGGTAGCCATATGGCAGGTCAGGGACAACCAACCTCTGCTTCAACTGTTAACAGATGCAGGGAGGGGAATTGGTTTTGAAGGTTATTTTCGAGGACAGTGGTTCAGTGCAGCATGGCTGAGTCAAGTGAAAGGCAAGTTAAGCACTTCAATTGCAGAGATGGAATTTTTTCCAGTGGTGGTGGCCTTGGAAATATGGGGAGAAAAGATGAAAGACAGAGTGGTCTGGCTTTGTTCTGATAACAGCGTAGTACATATAGTGAACAATCAGCTGGGGGGTAAAGGAATGTTAGGCAGGAAGATGAGGCATATTATTTTTAAGTGCTTAATGCTAAATGTCACAGTTAAGGTGCAACACACACCAGGCATTGATAACTCATTAGCAGATTCCCTTTCTCATTTGCAGTGGCCCCAGTTCTGGTTGCTGGCTGCAAATGCAAAACTTGCTCCGGATCAAGTGCCACATCAATTATGGGTTTTAAGGGCAGACAAGAATGGTGGCTAACATGTAATGCCCTCAGTGGAAGGACAAGGGTAAGGTATAATAAATGCATACAGCAATTTTTGTAGACTAGATTATCCAGAGGCTGGGAACCAGCATGGCCAATTCCACTTCACGAAAGCAGGGATTCCAATTTGGTAATGAAAGAGAGAGTTTGGAGTTGGGGGAAGACAAAAAGTATATTTTCAGCTTTGAAGTGGTTACAGCAGGCTTTAGGATTAAGGGACTTCGCTAATTCATTTCAAGTATGGCCAATGTTTAAAGGCTGGGGTAAGCAAACACCAAAGATTCTTTACAAGAGGTACCCCCCATAGGACCAGAAGTACTACACAAACTATGGCTTGCCATTTCAGAAGTGTGTGTTTTGAGCTTGTATACTACTCAGCCAAGCTCCTCGTGGTGGCCTGCAGAGTACTACAAGCAGCACAGTGACAAGAGAGTGACTTTCAACTGATTAAGTATTTTTTTTTTCTCTACATTTTTCCTGTGACCGCTAATTTTGCCGAACAGCGATTTCTAGCATTTCTGTGCCTTAAAAAAACTTTCTTTGCTGCATACTATACTGTTTTTTGCTGTTTGCACTTTTAAAGCCGTTTAAGTCATTTTTTGTGTTGTTTAACTGTTGTAGGCTACACACTAAAGTGCGCTAGCCTGTTATAAGCATTTAAAGTGTTTTTGTGAAAGTTTATTGTATCTTCTGCTAAAAAAAGAAAAAACAAAAAAATTCTTGTTTCCCGCCTTTTCCAAGCTAGTCTAGTCCAGTTTACAGGTTCTGCTGAATTCAGGGCTGTGGTATAAGTTCCTGTGTTGCCCATATCTTTACTTGGATAGAAGGAAGTTTCTCTGTTCACCAGTGAGAGTGGGGAGCTTTGAGCAGCCTATCTGTCCCTGGAAGAGTGGTCTCAGCCCAGCAACTAGTAGTTTATTGGCCGTTTTGGACTAATTCCTATCTCGTTCATCTCCCTGCCTTAAAACCCGCATTTGCACGGTTTTGCGCACTGCCGGTTAGCTAGGGTTAAACTATTCCAGGCTCCATGAAGTCTGCTCTTCAATTTTTTTTCAATCTTCCTGCCATGTGAGCCCCCCCAGGCATAATCTGATGTGTCTGTTGTTAAGGTTTGGCTGGCAGGGGGTAGAGTGAAGGGCCGTCCCAGGTTTTGGTGACAGGCCTTGGCCCACCAAAGAAACTCCTGTTGCAGGCAGGGGATGAGAGGAATCATCGTTTCCAGACTGTGTGAATGTTGACTCCATAAACTTTTTAGGTACCATTGAAGTTTCCTCATATGCAGTCTTGCATATGGAATTAGTAGGATGCAGGATGCCATGAAGCCCAGAGCCTGCAGAATTTGTCTTGCAGAAGACTGGGATTTTGTTGCCATCAGTTTGAAGTAAGTAGTCAGTTGCCTTTGTTTGTCTGGCGTGAGGTAAGCCATCTGGGCAGTTGTATGCAAGCTTGCACCCAGGAATGTTATCTTTTGAGAGGGTACCAGTTGTGATTTCTTTTTGTTTATTGTGCACCCTAGGCATGCTAGAAGCCTTTTCACAAACACCAGGTGTCGCAGAAGAGTGTCCTTGTTCTCTGCTTGAATGAGACAGTCGTCCAAGTAAGGATATATTTGAATACTTCTTTGTCTGCAAAAGCAATTACTGGTGCCAGGCACTTTGTAAAGACCCTGGGCGCAGTAGATAAGCCAAAGGGCAGTGCAGATAATTGGTAATCCATTAAGCCAGCCTTGAATCTGAGGTATCTTCTGCATGACTGTCTTATTGGGACATGCAGGTATGCCTCAAGTCTAAAGTCACCAGCCAAGCATTCTTGCTCAGCATGGGCAGAAGCTGTTGCAAAGTGAGCATTCTGAATTTTGGAATGTCAAGGTATGTACTCAAAATCGATAAATCCAGTATTGGCCGCCAGGCCTTGTCCCTTCTGGGTACCAAGAACAGTCTTGAGTAAAAACCTTGTAATTTTTCCTGTTCTGGTACTGTCGGAATGGCCCCCATATCCATCAGTGACGTAACCTGTTTCTGTGCCTCTGCCCATTGGTTTTTTGGCAGGTCTGGCCAACCATTTGTCATTGGCAGAGTGTGGCAACGGAATCTGTATCCCTGTGATACGATGTTCAGTACCCACTTGTCCTGGGTTACTAACTGCCAATTTTGAGCAAAAAGGGCTTATTTTCCCCCTATGGGTGCTGCCAAAAGATAAGTGCTTGGTGTAGGTAGAGGGAAGTCATTGGGATTGCTTTCTGTAGGTTTGTGCTTTATCTCTTCCAGATTTGGAGGTGGATGCGCCCCATTGATTTGACCTGTATGAGTCTTGAGCCTGGTATCTGGAACCCTTGGGGAGTCTAGATTTGCCCCTTTGAGCTCTGTCGGACACAGGAAAGGACCAATTTTTTTTAGGCCAGTGTCTACTAAATCTAGGTGGCTGCACTTGTAAGAAATCTTTCACAGTTTGCATAGACTTAGCTTTGTCTTCCATTTTCTTTAAAACCTCTTCTGCCTTAATACCAAAGAGAGGTGCATCTAGCAATTTAGCTTTAACATCATCAGGCAAATTTTGTTCCTTTAACCAGGCATGCCTCCTAATCACAGATCCAGTAACTGTGGCCCTGCAGGAGGCCTCTAAAGACTAAAAACCACATTGCAAAGTATGCTTTCCAACTTGTTCAGCTCCATGCAATAATTCCTGCAATTCCTTATTTTCTGCACATTCTGAAATCAACATAATTTTCTGTTCAGCAATCCCATAACATGTTGTTGGTACTTAAGCATATGAAATTGACAGTTTAAGGCCCTGATTGCCAAGGTTGCAGATGTATAAACCTTTTTTCCCCATCTGTCCAGTGCCCCTTGGATCTCTGTCAGAGGGAGTAGGGTTTTTTGCTGTTGAGGCCTTAATTCCCTTTGGACCCTGTGAAATAGTTTCAAGATCAGCAGCAGGGTTTCTAAATAAAAACTTATGAGAGTCAGGGACCCTGTAATACCTGTCAGGCTTACTGGGAGCCGGAGGCAGAGAGTCAGGGGTCAGGCTTGACTCCGAAAAAACATCTTCTAACACAGGGGGAATGGCTAAAGGCTTGTGCTGAGGGAGTAGGAGGAAATCCCTGAGCCTCTTTTTTGATTCTGAGAAGTCTTGACTCTCCCAATGAAAATGCTCCCTCAAAGTGTGCAAGGTTTCTCCAAATGAATAATCTTCAGGAGGAGATGCAGATGGAAGAGACTCCTCAGCACCAGAATCCTCATAGGGAAGTAAAGATAATTCCTGATCAGAAGAGGAATCATAAGAAATAGAAACCTGATCTGAAGATTCACAGTCAGTGTCTTGCCTAGGCCTCTTATCTGGAAGGGGATGGGTACCCCTGATCAAGGTAATAAGGTCTTCAGCCATTTTGATCATCTGTTTTTTAGGCATAGAGGCCTGTGCATGTGGCTCAGACGTCAGTTTTTTAGTCTTAGGTGTCTTTGCCTTTGGTTTTGCAACTTTCGTCGGTTTGATATAAAAATGTTGAGGTCTGAATACACCCTCAGAAGCCGGTGCCTGCAAACCGGCTCCGGACCCATCCGAGGGAGATACATCCGTCAGTCCAATACCTTGAGTATCTTGTGGCATGCCAGACTCCACATGGGTGCCGATAGAGGCCTGCGACTCGAAGGTAGCGGGTATCAGGGGCTGCAAAAGCGCCTCACTGAGTACCGGTGGACTGGCTTAGGAGAAGCTTTGTCATCGGTTTTGGATCTTGACTGCCTTTCTCTGTCCTTTTCTTTACGTTTTTTTATGTACTCCGGTAGTCGGATTGCTATCCGACGACATCTCTGGGTAGTTGAATCTTTTTCCAAAATACTTAGATGCAAAAATATACAGACGCTTAATAGCGCGTTGGTTAAATCTAGCACAAAACCGACAGCCAGGCACATTGTGATCTTGATAAAGCCTGGTAGGAACCAGGCGAAAGCGCTTGACTGATTTTTTATCTTTCTTAAAGAATAAAAGTTGTTGGATACCTCAGCTATTTTGCTCCTGATTTTCTTCAGTTGGATACATTTTAGATCCTTTGAACCAAGTCCTGCCACCCGTGGTGGTTTTTAAACATTGTGATCAGGGCCTAGGCAAGGGATACAGTATAAATGGAAATCCTTATGAGGAATTTGCTTCCCACAAGTAATACAATTATTAACTTTTTCTGACATCGGTAAAAAGCAAGAAAAAAAGTTTCCCCAACGGGGTACTTAGCTTTATTGAAGACTTCGGTTCTGAAACTCAAACGTGAATATTTCAGTAGTCAGCTGACCGGCACTTGCAAAATACTTCTGCTTCGGGCACTGCGCGGCAAGAAAGACAAAAGAAAATGGCATCGGCAGCATGTTTTATACCCCTGACGTCATGGAAGAGAAGACAGCAACTGACGCAGGACCCAAGACTTTGGAATTAAGGCTGACTCAGGGCAACCTGCCAGCAGATTACCCGAATGTAATGACTGCAACAGTGAAACACGAAGAACATCTATACAGCCAAACTGGAGGCCAAGCTCTCTCAACCCAAGGCTGGAACAGCCAGTCAGGAGAAGGGAAACACTTGCACCACACTTCGTCTCACATACACCAGTCATACATGCACCAGCAAACAACACACAAATACACAAAAACATACCCGAAGGCTCTAAATAAAAATCTGCCTAAGCAGCAGAGACCTTCAAAGCAGACATCCAAGCAACCTCCACCCTCAAACAACCACGTATCACATACTTCACAAAGTCAGTGTGCCACTCAACCACAGCCCTTAAGACTTAACACATCCAATACACTAGTAATAGGTGACTATTGTCAGGCACACTGACATTCCACTCACTAGACTGAACAAGGAGAAGGTTACTGTAAGCTGCCTGTCAGGTGTCAGGATCCGCCACATAACGAAGCACTCAGGTCACTCCAAAACAAGTAGAAATATGATTCTGTCATTGTACATGTTGGTATGAATGAGCTGAGACGTACCTCCCTGGACTACATGAAATGAGACAGAGGAGCTCTCTGATCATGTAGCCCAGGCCGGTATGACCCTGACCCCGAGTAACATCTTGCGCTCACCAAGAATGATGCCACAGTGCAAAGAAAATTGATCAGTTTTAACAATTGGCTAAGCTATTGGTGTCATTCAAAGGGGATCCAGTGTCTGTCAGCCTGGGATGACATGCTCGACAAGCCACGCTGCTTCACCAGAGATGGCTTGCACCCGTCGCCCTTAGGCTTTCGAAGACTGGCCAAGGCTCTTATCACTCCCATAGTACCTTTTTTAGGCAAGGCTCAAAAGACAAACCCACCTCCATAAACAATACAAGTAACCAAAAACTGAGGGTAATGTTACTCAATGCCAAAAGTCTAAACCTCAAAATGCACGCACTCGAGGCACTCTTTAGCATGGAGAAAATAGATATCTGTGCAGTAACATAAACTTGGTTCAGGCTCCGGAGAGCACCCCAGCACTACCAGGCTACAACTCATACCATACCTTTCGGCCCCAGAACCTAGAACGAAATACAAAAGGAGGGGGTGTTATCCATTTTCATAAAGGATACCCACACCTCCAGGTTAGTAGCACAGCACGAGGCCTCGGAGACCATCCATTTGCAACTAACAGTGGGCAAAGCTGCTTTTCTGATCGTAGCTTGCTACAGATCACCTACCTTGTCTCAGGACTCCCACTCAGCATTCCTGAGAACATTGGAAAATATAAAGGTCCTACCTAACACCATATTGGGAGATTTCAACTACCCAAACAGTGACTGGGATAACTACTCAAGTACAAACTCCTTTGCCAAACGCTTCCTAGAGTTTATAAACTCAAACGCCCTGGAACAGCTAGTCACCACGCCCACAAGACTTGACAACATATTGGGCATGATCATCACCAACATGGGGGATCAGTGCTCCACACCAGAGGTAAACCCCTCACTGGTAAGATCAGATCATAAACTAATCACACTGGACATCCACATCCCGACCCCACCCCTAATCATGGAAAACACTGTGAAAAACATTTCAAAAGCCAACTTCACACTTCTCAAGACTGAGCTGGAAAGCTTCAAAGCCCCCTTGCTAAAGGATAATGCTGCCCAAACCGCAGACTCCTTTACAAATGCATTCTATGAGCACCTACCGGAATGCATGGATCGAGCCATCCCAAGTAAAACCAGGACTCACTCCTCCAAAAAGAGGAAATCAGTCTGGTGGTCCCCGGCCATAAATAAGCTATACAACAGAAGGAGGAAACTAATACATGATAGAGCAAAATCCCAAAAATGAAAGGCATCACTGATCAATATTAGCAAGAAACTACGATCCCTCATAAAATCATCCAAGGCTAGTTTCGAAAGAAAAATTGCCAAAGACTCTAAAGATAATCACAAGGCCTTCTTTAAAGCCTTTTTTAGCTATGTCAAGAATCTAGGTGGCAACTCTCAGATATGCTTCTGAGCTAGTGCAAAATGGCAAAAAATAGTGCAACCTTTACCCCCCACCCCCAAAAGGGCCCGTGTCCATCCCAGAAGAATGCAGAGCCCCAGACATCACAGACACGTAGGTAAAAACAGCCCTCTCCAAAGCTAAAAACACAGAATCAATGGGACAGGATGGTATTCCAGGCTGCATCTTGCACAAGCTCCAAAATGAACTAAACCCTCACCTAAATTCACTGTTCAAACTCAGCCTTACCACAGGCTATGTACCCAAAGAATGGTGTACAGCAACAGTCATCCCGCTCCACAAAGGTGGTACCACAACAGAACCTGGGAACTATCGCCCTATAAGCCTGACTAGCTTGGTCTGCAAAGCTATGGAGCGAATCATCATGGAACTCATAAACAGAGACATTGGGAACCTCCAGACACTGCACCCTACCCAATTCAGCTTTGTTAAAGGCAGATTCTGCCTCCTAAACCTAATTGACTTCTTTGAAACAGTTACCAAGGCCATAGATGAAGGAAAGGTAGTCCACACAGCCTACCTGGACCTCACTAAGGCCTTCAACACCATTCCCCCACTCTGGCATCATAGATAAACTCACCAGCTTGAACATTAACCCCTATTTCATAAGATGGGTTGCCAACTGGCTCACGTATAGAACACACATGGTTAGAGTTGCAGGTGCCATGTCGACTCTAAACCAGTTACAAGTGGCGTCCCACAGGGCTCGGTCCTGGGACCCCTCCTGTTCGGTATATACTTCTCTGAGGTACAGGCAAGCACAGGAGGACTATGGTTGACCAAGTTCGCAGATGACTGCAAACTGGGGGCCATAATCGACTCTCCGGCTGACAAAGACATCCTCCAGAAGGGTCTCACAGAGACAGATACCTGGTGTCAGAACCATGGCCTCAAGCTAAATGCCAAAAAAATGCATAGTCATCCCCTTTGGGAAAAACAAAGTGCCCACGACTTATCACATAGGTGGTAATCCACTAAGTACGGAAGTAATTAGGGACCTGGGGACCCAGGTAGATAGCAACCTCTCCTTTGATAATCACATTGCCAAAGTGGTTCGAAATTCCTTCTATGTAGCCCACCTAATCACGAAAGGGTTCACATCTAGATCAAGAGAGGTCATTGTGCCCCTCTACTCATCACTCATTAGGCCCATAATGGAGTACATTTGGGATGTACCTTACTCGACACCTGCAACAGCTGGAAAGACCACAGAAGTACCTCACCAAGAGGATCATGGGCCTCAAACAGATGCCCTATACAGCTTGACTAAAGAAACTCCAGATCTACTCCGTTGCTTACCGCCTGCTCAGAGGTGATCTCTCCCTGATGTATAAGGCCATGCCCAACCCGGAATTAATAGACATGCTCCACCTCAAGAAAACCAAATCTCTTAGATCCACACGCTCCAGTGAATTAAATCTCAGCACAACAATAAACAGGACATGCTGGAGGGATAGATTCCTGTCCCAAAGAATTCCCTCGCTCTGGAATAGAATCCCAGTTTATGTTAGGCAAAGCCCCTCACTGACTCTTTTCAAGAGAAATCTTGACAAGTGGATGGGAAATCGTATTAATAGCCCTGCTAGAGAGAGGCCCAGGAAACTAATTTAAAAGGGAGGCGAAAGCCAACACATTCTGGCTAGGCTTATAAATGCCCTTGGGCAGATAGCCTAGTACCTACCTATGAACCTATCTGAAGTAGCATTACTTAGGGCGGTCTTTTGGATGGCTTTTTTGTGGGGCATTTAGATGGTCAGAAATTGTTCAACCATACAAAAAGAAAAAAGTCAACAGATGGTCTTAACCTTTGACACATGTACACACATTTGGGGAAGACATTTGAGTTAACATGGCTAAAATGGATCAAGAAGGGAAAGGTCAGTGGGTGAGTGGTTACCCGAGAGAGTTTGGAATGGAACTTGACTGCAGTGGTGCTGGAGTACCACAACTACAGGAGTATGCTAGATGATTCATTATTTTGACATCAGCAAGGTGATCCTCTTAAGCAGTATCAGGTGTGGGCAGTTCTAAGGGAGACGGTTAAGTTGTTTGGCTTAGACACAGATACGTTACATTCTTTTCGGACAGGACCAGCTTCACATGCACATGCAATGGGGGTTTCACAGGCCGACATTAAGAGGATGGGCAGGTGGAAGTCCAATGCTTATAAAAGCTATGTGAGGTATAAGCAACTTTAACTCTTGTTTTTTGAGTTTCAGCCCACACATCATTGGATCAGAAGTACATTTGGATAGTTGGTCATTCTTTTATTTGGAGGCTCCATCACTGTGTCCAGGGCAGGTTGATCTCACCCTTCTGAAGAGGAAATAGAGCTTCTTATAAGGCAGTCTGGTTTGGGGTATCGGGCATGCAGTGGCATCAACTCAGGGCAGTACTGCAACAAGCAGTAAGAAGTGTTAAACCTCCAACAGCCACTGAGTTGCATTTAGGGGGTAATGATATTTGCCAGCATCCAATAAAGGAACTAGTTGGGTTTGATGGTACAAGAGGTAAATTATACACATGAATGCTGGCTCCAGGCCATTATCTGCTGGTCAGACGTGGTACAGAGAAAAAGGCAGGGGGGGGGGGCTAGGTCCATTAAAGCTGTGGAATGAATGAGACAGAGAATTAATAATACCATGGATAAGCTGTTAAGGGACATAAGTGGGTTGTACATTCCTCACCATGGCATTCAGGTATGGTGGCCAGACAGGTGCGATGGGGATGGGGTTCATTTGTCTGAAGATGGTATGCAGGTTTTTTTTTATAAAGAAATTGCAAGCAGGTTTAGCACTGAAGGGCCTACACTTAGAATAGTATAAGATATACTTGGTGGAAAGGAGGAATATTCCTTCCTTCTGGGGTGGAAGGCAGAAAATGTAACGGAGGCTAATGTAGGTGGGGGTGGTCTCAGGACTCTTTAGCTGGACCTTCCACACATGTCCTTTGTAGCATTAATGGTCAAGGTAAGGTATTCGACAAAGTAAGGATAGAGGTTTGCTTTTTTTTTTAGTAAAGGCAGGTAGAGCTGTACCAATCTCGGACAACGGCTCGCAAGCCAGGTTACAGCAAGTCATTTGTGCGAGGCAGGTCAGCTCGGACTCAGGTTTCAGTGGGGGAGGGGGATCAGGTAGAGACAGGATAGGTCAGGAGGGTTAAGGTGGGTTGGGCTGTTCTTGGATGGGATTGAAAAGGCTAGGAACAAAACAGTCTTTTCTTTCTCTACCTTGGCAGCATTTCCCACCCACAACACACCCTCATAAAAGCAGAGGGTAGTTGCCAGTCAGTTTAGGGTCACCTGTAAGGTAGTTAAGGAACCCAGTGACCTGCAAAGGTGATCATATTAGGGGTTGAGAAGGAATTTCCTGTTTTTCAGGTTTTTGCCTTTTCTGCTGGGTAAGATAGGTTAGGCTAGGTTGTCGCAGTTATGTAAGCGGAAGGCAGGAAAGGGAAGGGAGGTCGAGGTAAGTGGAGGAAAGGAGGTCTCAGGACTCTTTAGCTGGACCTTCCACAGGCCAGACAGTCCCAAGGGATTGTTGCCAGGGGATTTAGCCTGGCAATGACTTCTTGGTAGACTGTAAAGCGGCCCACAGGAATTGTGAAGAATTGTGAAAAAAGTTATGATGTGGATAAGATGAATCAGAAGGGCCGGATATTGACAGTGCTGTCTGTTGTTCTGTAGGTTTAGGGCAATGCTATGAAATAAAGAAATAGCTTCCCTGATATTCCTGCCTTGCACACATCTCAAAATAATTGGCTTCTATTAGGAAAAGTCATTGGCAGTAATTGGCAATAAACAAATGGCTGCAGCCATTTAATCCATCTGATGCCTCTGTGTTTTTATTAAATATGTAACTTTGATGAAGATATGATGATAGTGATGCAAAAGGATTTACAAAGTACTGAACTGGTTTTATGAATGCGGTTTAATAGCAATGATACAAAATTATTAATTATGCAAGAATTAGTTACAATGTGCTGAATGGATTATATAAGCAGGGTACATGCGTTAACATCCTGTGTTGCATCAATGGTCAAGGTAAGGTATTTAACAAAGTATGGATAGTGGCTTAATTTTTTAATAAAGGTAGGTAGAGCTGTACCAATCTGGGACACAAGATACCTTTCACAATTAATTTTTTCCTCTTAGTTTGAAGATCCTACGAGCTCAATGAAGAGCAGGTCTTACACTGCGTATCGAGATGGGCAGCACCCAAACAGTAGACATACAAGGACTGTGGGTCCTGGGGAAGTAGATATAGGGGAGATATAACAACCCCCCCCCTTAGGCCCATTGTGGCCTCTCGGGGCTCAAAGATTCCCCCCTTATCCAAGTTTTTGGACTGGAAATTAAAGCAACTATGGGGTAAGGATAGGCATCTATTCAACGATTCATGGGAATTTCTGGGCAAAATAACCCCTGAACTAAATGTTCCCAACGTATTATTTTTCACTATTGATGTAGTCGACCTTTTTTCCATCATACCCCACGAAACAGGTTTAGCCTGGTTGGAAGAAGCACTTAGAAGTATCCCTGGGGTTAGTGACAATTAAATATTCCTTAGTATAGAACTAGCGGATCTTATTTTACATAAAAATGTTTTATATTTTTCTGGGGAATACTTTAAACAAGTAACTGGAGTTGCCATGGGGGCCAACTGCGCCCCCACTTATGCAGATATTGTCCTTTCTGTATGGGAGAAAAATATATTTTCAATAGTGAATTTTGCAAATATTGGAACCTATACACTAGATTTTGGACGATATCTGCATGTTTTGGACAGGTACCCAAGGGCAATTACATGACTTTATGAATTACCTAAATCAAAGTACTAGTTTTTTGACTTTGACATACCAGGTTACAAGACAACAAGTTAATTACTTGGATGTGTCCTTAAACATAGATAAAACAGGCTTCAAATCTACTATCCATAGGAAACCTACCTTCTCTAACACCTACATTCAGTACACTAGTTCCCATCCTTTATATCAAAAGAAAGGGATAGTTAAGGGGCAGTTTTGTTCAGGTGTCCCGAATGACCTCTGATGAGAATGATTATATTCTGGAGTGCCAAAAATTAACTACCATGTCCCAGGAGAGAGGGTATCCAGAAGAATTTATTACCAACATAAGCAATGAGGTGAAGGAAGGCAGGAACAATAAATACAAACCCATTTTAGGCACAGGAAATTTACATCTTTCCACAAACCCTAGTAACGTCCAAAATACATCATAAGGGTTCAATAGAGCCTTCGTTACAGATTATAGTGTTAATGCTGGTATCATCAAAAATATAGTGGAAAAAGAAAGGGAACATTTCAGTGATTTTACTGACCTTCCTAATCTCAAAGGGAAACCAGTGAAAACTTTTTCGAAAGGGTAGTAATATCAAAAGTATTAGAACAAGGCGGGTGTATTTATGCATTTTCCAATCAACGCAGGGGCACATTCAAGTGTGGGGCCTGTTCACAATTTTATAGCATTTCCCATATTGACAAAGTATTCATTTCAGCTAGAAACAGATGGATTATAGCCTCCTTCTATTCCAATTGTAATACACAGGGGCTAGTATACATTGCTATGTGCCAGATGTGTGATGGGTTCTACGTTGGAAAAATTGAGAGACATCTAAGACGTACAATATAGGAGCACATGTATGAAATTCAAAAACAAAATTCTAAAAATGCTCTATTTAAGCACAGCCTGGTGTGTAATCAAGCTAAGTTTTTGTTTTTTGTCTTGGAAACTTTGCCTAGGGAAGCCAGGGGTGGCCCTTGGGAAACAAAATTGGAGTATCGGGAGGCCTATTGGCAAATAATATTGGAAGCCAGCAGGACACCAGGATTAAATGACAGTATACCTATTGTACCACTGCTCAAGTTAAGAGCAGCAAAACTGTGAAGTCATATATATTATACATTATATAAGATGAAAGTCTTTTAAATAGTGTACCAGTAAGGGCTATATAAATTATTTGTGCTCAGAGTATCAAGTTATATATTATTTTTATAACGTACATTATTTTATATAAGAATTTTTATTGTTTAGAACTTGATTGTAGATAAAAAGTGTAAACAACAGATTTAGGCACAATAGAACTTGGTGCTTTAAATATTGATTGTTAATTAATTCAGCCTTATTAATGTACCTTGTGACTAGTATTTAAACAGTCTTTCAACTAAAATTTGTGTTACCTGACGAAGTCAGGGTTTTTCTCTGATGAAAACGGTTTTAACAGGTCATTACTGGCATTTATATTTTAATAAATTTATAGCAGTTGCGGTTTTGCCTCAAGACTGAATTCTTTGGCGATTTGTCCTGGGGAGGTAGCTTATGGCCACAGTCTGTGCATTTTTAAAGCCTCGTCCATCAGCCATTACGTATTACTATAAGACACAAACACACTCCCAGAGTTTAGAAACAGTGAATTCCAATTCAAAGTATACACGCACACACACAAATAAACATACATATATATATATATATATATATATATATATATATATATATATATATACATATATATATATATATATATATATATATATATATATATATGGGTCTACTTTCATTCACTAAAAAGTCATTCCACTTTCAATTCACCTTCAAAAACTCGCTGAAAGCTCAAATCACTGAAAACTCATTTCACTGAATCACATTTTCAGTGAATGCAAGTCCTGTTGGGGATAATACTACGTATATGCCCTTTCCCCACTGTAGTGTGATCCTGGATTTAGTATACATAATTAGGGGGGTGGGGGAATAGCTCCCCACCTACTTAGCGTTTATATTTCATTTCATTGAAAGCTAAAGTACAGTTTTGTACCTACCATAAATGTAGATGTTCGAGTGTTCACCCTGCTGCAGTCATCACACTTGGGTTATCCTGCCATCAGGCGGTCCCGCAGTCGGCCCGAATTCCAAAGTCTCCGGCGTTGGTTGCTGTTGCTTCTTCCCTGACGTCAGTGCATCAGGGGTATATAAGAGGCATTCTACACCATTTTCTTCAGTTTTTTCTTGCCCCAGATGAAATTATATATATATATATATATATATATATATATATATATATATATATATATATATATATATACACACACACACATATGGCTATATAAAAATAAAACAAAACCCTTAGGCACAAGCAAATACACCACAGAGGTAGTATAGGATAAAGTGGTAGAGATAAGTTCAGCTAATTCAGAGGGGATGGAGGGAGGGTAACCTGGACTGCAGCAGGGTGAACACTCGAACATCTACATTTATGGTAGGTACAAAACTGTACTATGTTCATTGTGTTACCCTGCTGCAGTCATCACACTTGGGTTGAATCCCAAAGCTAAGGAGGGGAGGTGGAGTCAAACAGGGTTAGAAGAGGCTAGTAGGCCCTGCAAAACTGCAGTGGCAAAACCAGCTCTAGTCTTAGAGTAAAGAGGTAAGTGATGGTGTTTGGTGAAGGTGTGCACTGAACTCCAAGTAGCAGCTTCCAGAATATCCCTGGTTGGCACTCCCTTGAGAAAGGCTGCTGATGTAGCTGTAGCCCTGGTGGAGTGGGACCTAATGTTAGCAGGTACTGGTTTCCCATGATGTGTGTAGTAGAAACAAATGCAATGTCCTATCCATTTAGAAATGGTCTGTTTTGAGATAGCTTTTCCTTGTGATCCTGTAGCATAGGCTACAAAGAGCTGGTCAGTTTTTCTTAAAGCCTTAGTTTTATCCAAGTAGTAACGCAATTGTCTGTGAATGTCCAAAGAGTGCAGGAGTTTTTCTCCTTTGTTCTGGGGATTTGGGAAGAAGGTGGGAAAGTGAATGGTTTGGTTTAGGGCCACACTGGATACCACCTTTGGCATAAAGGAAGGATTAGTTCGTAGAGAAACTTTGTCTTGATGAAAAATGATGAAAGGTTCCACTGCCATTAGTGCCTGTAGCTCGGAGACTCTTCTAGCTGAGGTTATTGCTAGTAGTAGGGCAGTTTTCCATGAAAGAAATTTTAAATCAGTTGAAAAAGCTGGTTCAAAGGGCGGCAGTGTAAGCTTTTCCAGGACAAAGCTGAGATCCCAAGTAGGTGTTGGAGCTCTCCTTGGCGGTCTTAAGTTCTTGGCCCCTCTGAGGTACTGTCTTAGGAGTGGATGTGAAAATAAAGGAGGAGCCGTGCTGTAATGAGCTGAAATTGCTGAGGCATGGATCTTAATAGATGAAAAGGAAAGTCCTCTGTGTGTAACATCTCAGTTAAATATTGTAGAATCTGAGGAATGTTCAGCTCCAGGGGATTTAGGCCTTTAGCCTGGTTCCAGGAGCAAAATCTTTTCCATTTGTCTGAATAGGTTTTCCTGGTGCTGGGCCTCCTGGCCTCCAGAATGACATCCATAACAGCTTTGGAAAAAGGTGTTGGCTGGTTGTTTAGTTAATTTGCCATGCAGCCAGGTTTAAAGTCTTGAGCTGGCTGTGTAGAATCAGATTGTCTCGCTGGGTGAGCAGGTGAGGGATTTGTGGCAAAATCCATGGTGGGCCCTGATCCTTAAAATTGGATACCAATGTTGGCGTGGCCAGTCTGGTGCAACGAGAATCATTTGTGGCCTCTCTAATCTGACTTTCAGCAGTACCTTTGCTAGAAGAGGCAGTGGAGGGAAGGCATACACTGTTAATGTTTTCCAACTGAATGAGAGAGCGTCCACTTTCCAAGCTAGTGGATGGAAGGTCCTTGTGCAAAAGTTTTGAAGTTGGTGGTTGTGGGGGCTTGCAAACAGATCTATGTCTGGGCATCCCCATTTTTGAGCTATCATTGCAAATACTTGTGGATCTAGTTTCCATTCATGTGGATCCATGATGTTTCTGCTTAGGTCGTCTGTCGATGTGTTTTTCTTTCCTGGCAGGAATTGTGCTTGTAATTGAACCTGGTAAGACAGTGCAGTGTTCCACAAAGTCATTGCTTGCCTGCATCGAGGGTAGGAATGTGTGCCCCCTTGCTTGATTATGTACCACATAACTGTGGTGTTGTCTGTCCTTATTAGTAGTTGTCCTGGGTATAGAAGGTCCTTGAAAGCTGTTAGGGCATTCTGCACTGCTAGCATTTCTTTTTGATTGATATGCAGGTGTCTCTGATCTGTAGTCCATTTGCCCTGAATGCACTGTCCTGCCATGTGTGCTCCCCAGGCATAGTCCGATGCATCTGTTGTCATAGTTTGCCTGGCTGTGGGTAAGGTGAAAGGCTGACCCTTGTTGAGGTGACATGCCTGTGCCCACCATAGAAAATCTTGTTGAAGACAGGGAATGAGTGTAATCATTGTTTCCAAGCTGTGGCTGTGCTGATACACTTTTCAGGTACCATTGTAATTTCCTCATATGCAGTTTTGCAAATGGTATTAGTAGAATGCAAGATGCCATGAATCCCAAGGCCTGCAGAATTTTTCTTGCAGGGAGTTGGGTCTTTGTTGCCATTATTTTGAAATATTGAAACAGTTGTCGTTGTTTGTCTGGCGTGAGATAAGCTATCTGGGCCGTTGTATTCAAGCTGGCACCCAGGAATGTTATGTTTTGTGAGGGCACTAGTATTTATTTCTTTTCGTTTACTGTGTACCCTAGGCAACTTAGAAGGTGTTTGACAAATGCCAGATGCTGTAAAAGAATGTCCTTGCTTTCTGCTTGAATAAGACAGTCATCCAGGTATGGGTATATTTGAATTCCTCTTTGTCTGCATTATGCAATGATTGGTGCCAGGCATTTTGTGAAGACCCTGGGCGCAGTAGATAAGCCAAAGGGCAGTGCAGAGAATTGATAATGCGTTGAACCTGCAATGAAGCGGAGGTATATTCTGCAATTTTGTCTGATACGGACATGCAGGTATGCCTCCTGGAGGTCCAAAGTGACTAGCCAAGCCTTCTTGCCCAGCATGGGAAGAAGCTGCTGTAGTGTTAGCATCTTGAATTTTGGTACTTGCAGACAGGTGTTCAGAATTGAAAGATCCAGAATGGGTCTCCATGCTTTGTCCTTTCTTGGAACTAGGAAGAGTCTTGAGTAAAATCCTTGTCCCTGCTCCTGTGTAGGTACCTGTTGAATGGCTCTCATGTTCATGAGAGCTGTAATTTGTTTTTGTGCCTCTGCCCACTGATTTGGTGGCAGGTTTGGCATTCCTTTGATCCTTGGTAAGGTATG